>NC_091081.1:65658333-65961363 GCF_032405125.1 Capricornis sumatraensis | reverse complement strand
AGGAATATAGTAAAGTTGCAGGATATAAAATCAACACTCAGAAATCCCTTGCATTCCTATACACTAATAGTGAGAAAGTAGAAAAAGAAATTAAGGAAACAATTCCATTCACCATTGCAACGAAAAGAATAAAATACTTAGGAATATATCTACCTAAAGAAACTAAAGACCTATATATCGAAAACTATAAAAACTGATGAGAGAAATCAAAGAGGACACTAATCGATGGAGAAATATACCATGTTCATGGATCGGAAGAATCAATATAGTGAAAATGAGAATATTACCCAAGGCAATCTACGATTCAACACAATCCCTATCAAGCTACCAGCGGTATTTTTAACAGAACTAGAACAAATTATTTCAAGATTTGTATGGAAATACAAAAATCCTCGAATAGCCAAAGCAATCTTGGGAAAGAAGAATGGAACTGGAGGAATCAACCTGCCTGACTTCAGGCTCTGCTACAAAGCCACAGTCATCAAGACAGTGTGGTACTGGCACAAAGACAGAAATATAGATCAATGGAACAAAATAGAAAGCCCAGAGATAAATCCACACACCTATGGACACCTTATCTTTGACCAAGGAGGCGAGAATGTACAATGGAGATAAGACAATCTCTTTAACCAGTGGTGCTGGGGAAACTGGTCAACCACTTGTAAAAGAATGAAACTAGATCACTTTCTAACACGACACACAAAAATAAACTCAAAATGGATTAAAGATCTAAACGTAAGACCAGAAACTATAAAACTCCTAGAGGAGAACATAGGCAAAACACTCTCCGACATACATCACAGCAGGATCCTCTATGATCCACATCCCAGAATACTGGAAATAAAAGCAAAAATAAACAAATGGGATCTAATTAAAATTAAAAGCTTCTGCACAACAAAGGAAACTATAAGCAAGGTGAAAAGACAGCTTTCTGAATGGGAGAAAATAACAGCAAATGAAGCAACTGACAAACAACTAATCTCAAAAATATACAAGCAACTTATGCAGCTCAACTCCAGAAAAATAAACGACCCAATCAAAAAATGGGCCAAAGAACTAAATAGACATTTCTCCAAAGAAGACATATGGATGGCTAACAAACACATGAAAAGATGCTCAACATCACTCATTATCAGAGAAATGCAAATCAAGACCACAATGAGGTACCATTTCACACCAGTCAGAATGGCTGTGATCCAAAAGTCTACAAGTAATAAATGCTGGAGAGGATGTGGAGAAAAGGGAACCCTCTTACACTGTTGGTGGGAATGCAAACTAGTATAGCCACTATGGAGAACAGGGTGGAGATTCCTTAAAAAACTGGAAATAGAAGTGCCTTATGACCCAGCAATCCCACTGCTGGGCATACACACCGACGAAACCAGAATTGAAAGAGACACGTACCCCAATGTTCATCGTAGCACTGTTTATAATAGCCAGGACATGGAAACAACCTAGATGTCCATCAGCAGATGAATGGATAAGAAAGCAGTGGTGCATATACACAATGGAGTATTACTCAGTCATTAAAAAAATAATAAATTTGAATCAGTTCTAAAGAGATGAATGAAACTGGAGCTGATTATGCAGAGTGATGTAAGTCAGAAAGCAAAATACCATACAGTATACTGACACATATATATGGAATTTAGAAAGATGGTAATGATGACCCTGTATGCAAGATAGCAAAAGAGACACAGATGTATAGAACCGACTTTTGGACTCTGAGGGAGAGGGAGAGGGTGGGATGATTTGGGAGAATGGCATCAAAACATGTATACTATCATGTAGAAATGAAGCACCAGTCTTTGTTCGATGCAGGATACAGTATGCTTGGGGCTGGTGCACGGGGATGATCCAGAGAGATGATATGGGGTGGGAGGTGGGAGGGGCATTCAGGATTGGGGGCTCGTATACACCCATGGCAGATCCATGTCAATGTATAGCAAAACCAATACAGTATTTTAAAGTAAAATAAAGTAAAAATAAAATTTAAAAAAAAATAAAATTCATTATCGATAGCAAACATTTTGAGCTGCAGTTTATATCAGACTTTAGCCTAAGTTAAAAGCTTTGGCTGAAATATTTATTTTGTCTTATTTTTCATTAGTAAGCCTGTCAACACATATCTTTTTGTTTAAAGAAATGGTTTTGTGTTTCTGCAAATATCTACATAGCATTAAAACAGAGATTGTTTTGATTGACTCAACTTGTGTTTTAAGCTAATTTGAAGTGACTTCACAGGCATTCAACAGTTTCTAGTGTTACTATAATTCCAGTGACACTGACTAGATGTAGACCCATCATTGTGGTGTTAGGCTCTGTACAGATATTCTTGCCTTGCAAGATGTATGCAGTTCAAACCATAAAACTTAATTGTTTGGGTAATTGTTTTAATCTGAGGGTTATTAAAATTGAGCACACTATTATAGGTATTTTATTTTTTAATGCATCCAGGAGAGTAAAGGAATTAAAAATAAACTTTAACATGGAAATATTTACCCTAGAGCTACAGCTCCAAGAAGTGACTAGAGTGCTTTGCAGAGAAACATTCTGTGGATGCTGCTGAATATTTTCATTTGCATTACCATATCTGCCAATCAGCCTAAACTGGATAGTTAATATGAAAACATGATGTAGTAATATTAAGCCTGTTTTTTAAAAGGCAGTTCAATAGTGAGTTAGTATTGGAAATTCTTGGTTGTAAAAGAGAATGTCAGGCAGGTTTTATTTTATTTTTGTTTATTTAATTGCTCTATTTTAATTAACACATTTATTATGTGCAGAAACTGAATGTCTGGAACATCTAAATAAGTATTGCAATTGCTATTGCTAAGTTAGTTCAGTTATTTTTCCCTTTGTCTTTTATTTCCCAAATCTTTCAGATTGTGACCTAGATTCAGATTCAGCAGCACTAGTCACCAATATTTAACAGGAAAATTAAAATATAAAGTACACTATCGAAATCAGATTGATTATATTCTTTGCAGCCAAAGATAGAGAAGTTCTTTATAGTCAACAAAAACAAGACCAGGAGCTGACTGTGGATCAGATCATGAACTCCTTATTCCCAAATTCAGACTGAAATTGAAGACAGTAGGGAAATCCACTAGACCATTCAGGTGAAGTCGCTCAGTCGTGTCCGACTCTTTGTGACCCCGTGGACTGTAACCTACTAGGCTTCTCCATCCAGGGGATTCTCCAGGCAAGAATACTGGAGTGGATTGCCATTTCCTTCTCCAGAGGATCTTCCCGACCCAGGGATGGAACCCGGGTCTCCCGCATTGGAGGCAGACGCTTTAACCTCTGAGTCACCAGGGAAGCCCTTATGATTATACAGCAGAAGTGAGAAATAGATTTAAGGGCCTAGATCTGATAGATAGAGTGCCTGATGAACTATGGATGGAGGTTAGTGGCATTGTATAGGAGACAGGGATCAAGACCGTCCCCACGGAAAAGAAATGCAAAAAAGCAAAATGGCTGTCTGGGGAGGCCTTACATAGCTGTGAAAAGAAGAGAAGTGAAAAGCAAAGGAGAAAAGGAAAGATATAAGCATCTGAATGCAGAGTTCCAAAGAATAGCAAGAAGAGATAAGAAAGCCTTCCTCAGCAATCAATGCAAAGAAATAGAGGAAAAGAAAAGAATGGGAAAGACTAGAGATCTCTTCAAGAAAATTAGAGATACTAAGGGAACATTTCATGCAAAGATGGGCTCGATAAAGGACAGAAATGATATGGACCTAACAGAAGCAGAAGATATTAAGAAGAGGTGGCAAGAATACACAGAAGAACTATACAAAAAAGATCTTCATGACCAAGATAATCACGATGGTGTGATCTTCACCTAGAGCCAGGCATCCTGGAATGTGAAGTCAAGTGGGCCTTAGAAAGCATCACTACAAACAAAGCTAGTGGAGGTGATGGAATTCCAGTTGAGCTGTTTTAAAACCCTGAAAGATGATGCTGTGAAAGTGCTGCTCTCAATATGCCAGCAAATTTGGAAAACTCAGCAGTGGCCACAGGACTGGAAAAGGTCAGTTTTCATTCCAATCAGAAAGAAAGGCAATGCCAAAGCATGCTCACACTACCACACAATTGCACTCATCTCACATGCTAAAAGTAATGTTCAAAATTCCCCAAGCCAGGCTTCAGCAATATGTGAACTGTGAACTTCCAGATATTCAAGCCATTTTAGAAAAAGCAGAGGAACCAAAGATCAAATTGGCAACATCCCCTGGATCATTGAAAAAGCAAGAGAGTTTCAGAAAACCATCTATTTTTGCTTTGTTGACTATGCCAAAGCCTTTGACTGTGTGGATCACAATAAACTGTGGAAAATTCTGAAATACCAGAGCACCTGACCTGCCTCTTGAGAAATCTGTATGCAGGTCAGGAAGCAACCGTTAGAACTGGACATGGAACAACAGACTGGTTCCAAATAGGAAAAGGAGTACGTCAAGGCTGTATATTGTCACCCTGCTTATTTAACTCATGTGCACAGTACATCATGAGAAACACTGGGCTGGATGAAGTACAAGCTGGAATCAAGATTGCCGGGAGAAATATCAATAACCTCAGATATGCAGATGACACCACCCTTATGGCAGAAAGTGAAGAGGAACTAAAAAACTTCTTCATGAAAGGGAAAGTGGAGAGTGAAAAAGTTGGCTTAAAGCTCAACATTCAGAAAATGAAGATCGTGGCATCTGGTCCCATCACTTCATGAGAAATAGATGGGGAAACAGTGGAAACAGTGTCAACTTTATTTTGGGGGGCTCCAAAATCGCTGCAAATGGTGATTGCAGCCATGAAATTAAAAGATGCTTACTCCTTAGAAGAAAAGTTATGACCAACCTAGATAGTATATTCAAAAGCAGAGACATTACTTTGCCGACAAAAGTGCGTCTAGTCAAGGCTATGGTTTTTCCAGTGGTCATGTATGGATGTGAGAGTTGGACTGTGAAGAAAGCTGAGTGCCGAAATTTGATGCTTTTGAACTGTGTTGTTGGAGAAGACTCTTGAGAGTCCCTTGGACTGCAAGGAGATCCAACCAGTCCATTCTAAAGGAGATCAGCCCTGGGATTTCTTTGGAGGAAATGATGCTGAAGCTGAAACTCCAGTACTTTGGCCACCTCATGCGAAGAGTTGACTTATTGAAAAAGACTCTAATGCTGGGAGGGATTGGGGGCAGGAGGAGAAGGGGACGACAGAGGATGAGATGGCTAGATGGCATCACTGTCTCGATGGATGTGAGTCTGAGTGAACTCTGGGAGTTGGTGATGGACAGGGAGGCCTGGCGTGCTGCGATTCATGGGGTCGCAAAGAGTGAAACACGACTGAGCGACTGAACTGTACTGAACTGAATGTTATTTCTCTGAATATTCTAATGCTAAGGATTATTTGTTTTTAATTCTCCTTACTGTGTAATGGCACTGCTAGGAAATATTCAACAATAATTATTAAATAAAGATAAGTTTATTGAAAGAATAATAATAAGCTAAGAAAAATAATTTTTTATTCAAAGATACAATGAGATATTGTGTTTTCCAAAGGGTAAAGTATATTTTTTTAGGGAAACAATACTTTAAAACAAAAAAAAATGTTTATAGCAGATATAGGCTCTTATTCTCTAAGAATGAAATAAAATAAAATATTGCATAGTTTATGTGAATAAAGAATATTTTGTTATGTGTATATGGATTTATATTGTTTAATTATCTTAAAATATTTTTATACTTAATTTTTTTAGGACATGGGTTGTAAGCAGCTACATGATCTACTAGAATAATGTATAACAGAACATTAAACTTTTGGTGGTATTCTATTTTACAAAGGTATGTAAGTTTAATCTGATTGTTTCAGATACCTTAAGGATAAGTACAAGATTCCATAGCTGCTTGGAAATCAGTTCAGTTCAGTTCAGTTCAGTTGCTCAGTCGTGTCCGACTCTGCGACCCCATAAATCGCAGCATGCCAGGCCTCCCTGTCCATCACCATCTCCCGGAGTTCACTCAGACTCACGTCCATCGAGTCTGTGAGGCCATCCAGCCATCCCATCCTCGGTCGTCCCTTCTCCTACTGCCCCCAATCCCTCCCAGCATCAGAGTCTTTTCCAATGCGTCAACTCTTCAGATGAGGTGGCCAAAGTACTGGAGTTTCAGCTTCCGCGTCATTGCCTCCAAAGAAATCCCAGGTTTGATCTCCTTCAGAATGGACTGGTTGGATCTCCTTGCAGTCCAAGGGACTCTCAAGAGTCTTCTCCAACACCACAGTTCAAAAGCATCAATTCTTCGGCGCTCAGCCTTCTTCACAGTCCCACTCTCACATCCATACATGATCACAGGAAAAACCATAGACTTGACTAGACAGACACATCCAAAAATTAAAAAAAAAAAAAGTCACTCCGAACCACATTTTATAAACTGACATTTATTTTACTTATATCTTTTATAAAAGAAAGAGATTTGCATATATATCTGATATATTTCAGAATAAGCCACATAGTATATATAATTGTAATTGAAGTTAAGTGATTTCCTAAATTATTTATATTTTCTGTTTATAAAATAATAGAAATAGGAATTTAATATTAAAAATTCCTCTAGTGAGTGTGTTTGTTAAGTCACTTCAGTTTGTCTGACTCTTTCGATCCCATGGACTGTAGCCCACCTGACTCCTCTGTCCATAGGATGCTCTAAGCAAGAGTACGGGATTGGATTGCCATGCCCTCTTCCAGGGGCTTTTCTCAATCCAGGGATGATTGAACCTGCGCCTTTTATGTGTCCTGCATAGGCAGGCCCCACTAGTGAATAATAGTGCTAAAAATATATGTGGATGTGAGAGTTGGACTGTAACGAAAGCTGAGTGCCAAAGAATTGATGCTTTTGAAATGTGGTGTTGGAGAAGATGCTTGTGAATCCCTTGGACAGCAAGGAGATCCAACCAGTCAATCCTAAAGGAAATCAGTCCTGAATATTCATTGGAAGGACTGATGCTGAAGCTGAAATTCCAACACTTTGGCCACCTGATGTGAAGAACTGACTCACTGAAAAAGACCCTGATGCTAGGAAAGATTGAAGGTGGGAGGAGAAGGGGATGACAGAGGATGAGATGGTTGGATGGCATCACCAACGCGATGGACATGAGTTTGAGTAGGCTCCAGGAGTTGGTGATGGACAGGGAAGCTTGGCATGCTGTGTAGCCCATGGAGTCGCAAAGAGTCAGACACAACAGAGTAACTGAACTGAACTGAACTTCTTGTCTCATATTTGATATGTAGAAATCTAGATGAAGCATTTCCATCCTTACATCAAAGAAAGAGCAGAAGAAACTCCAAAATACTTGCTTTCTTGGACTCATCAGGAAACTGGTCATTAAGGGTAATCAAATAACACAACACTCGTAAAAACAAGTGACTGCAAAGAAAATCAAGATTCTAGGATTTACTTATTTTGAATAGAAATTTTTGAACACCATATAAGCTGGTACAAAGATACTTTTTTGAAAATGTTGAAGTGTATTTGATTTATAATGTTGTATTAGTGGTGGATGTGGTTACTATAAGAATCAGCGAAGCAACTCTGAAAAAAGCTACATATATTCTTTTCCATTTATTGGTTATTCAAGATATTGAATATGACTCCTTGTGCTGTACAGTAGGGACTACTGTTTCTCTGTTATATACATAGTTGTGTGAATCTGTTAATCCCAGATTCCATTTGCAGTAACATGGATGGGCCTAAAGATTATCATACTAAGTGGAGTAAATCAGACAGAGAAATACAAATATTATATGATATCACTTATATGTGGAATATCTATAAAAATGATGCAAATGAACTTCTCTGCAACACAGAAACAGACTCACAGAAATAAAAACAAACTAATCATTACCAAAGGGTAAAAGAATGCAAAGACAAGCCAAAGCATGGAATAAAGTTTTTGCAATCCTTATGTTATTAAGGAATTCTACCTAGAATATGTAAATAATTATTAAAACTCACCATAAAACAAATAATTTCTGTCAAAAATATACATGCAAAATCTAAATAGACACTTCACAGCACAGCACATATGTGTAATAGGTATGAAAGGATGCTCAGTGTCATTAGTCTTTATGAAAATGTAAATTCATGTCAATGTATGGCAAAACCAATACAGTACTGTAAAGTAAAATAAAGTAAAATTAAAATTAAAAAAAATAAAAAAACAAAATGAGAGACCACTCTGCATATATTATAATAGATAAAAACAAAACAAAATTTGGAAATAACAAGAGCTTTTGAAGATGCTGAGAAACTGGAACTCGTATTTGTTGCTGGGAGAATAGTGACTATGTACAGCCACCTTGAAATATACTTTGGCATTTTTTAAAATTAAATTAATCATTAGATTTAGTAATTCCACCACTAGGTATTTATTCAAGTGAATTTAAAACTTATACTCACCCTAAAGTCTGTATGCAAATATTTATAGCAGTTTTATTCATAACTGAAGAGATCTGGAAAAAAACCAAATGCCCTTCAACAGATGAATGATTAAAAATACTTAGATGTATGTAGAAAATGAACTATTGCTTGGTTAAAAAAATAAGTAACAGTGACTTACAAACAGATGGAAAATTTTCAAAGCACTTTATTAAATGTAAGAAACAAGACCCAATTTTAATTCATTGTATGATTTCAATTATATGATATTCTGGAAGAAGCAAACTATAGGGACAGAAAACACATCAATAATTTCCAAAAAATGGGTATGAAGGGGAAAACTGACTACAAAATAGTGGCAGAAGGATGTTTGGGAAATGATGGAATTATTTTGTATGTTATGGTGGTGATAGATACAGTGCTCAAAGCATTCGTCAAACCCATAAAGAATGTATACCACAAAAAGTAAATTTTACTGTATGTGGATTTAAAAAAAAAAATCTATCAGATTGACAGAAACAGGAGGATTTCACCCAATATGAACTCTATACTATGGCAAATATGTCTACCATATTAGTATTATGTAACATTTGTTGTTGTTCAGTCACCAAGCTGTGTCTGGCTGTTTGCAACCCCCATAGACTGCAGCATGCCAGGCTTCTCTGTCCCTCACCATCTCCTGGAGTTTGCCAAATTTATGTCCATTGAATCAGTGATGCCATCCATCCATCTCATCCTCTGTCACCCTCTTCTTCTCCTTCTTATATGTGATTTAACCACAGTGTAATAAGTGAGAAATAAGAGTTTCCTTAAACTCAAAATGTTTTGACCAAATGCTGTAAGATGAAAGACAAAAATAACACTCAAATACTGTGCTTTAGAGAAAAAGCTTAAAAAAGACTGAGCTATTCTGAAATTACTATACATATATATGATTTTTGAACAAATAATTAAATGTAATTTGATAATGTAAGCCAAATTTCCCAGCTTAAGAGAAAAAAAAAAACACTTGTAAAAAAAGCAATGAACAAATGATGGATGTGACATTGGATTGAACTTGGAAATATGAGTAGGACCATGTATTATAATATGTACACATAGGATGGATACAGAGATGAGCATAGACATGTGTATACATGGCTTAGTACACATGTATATATTCCGAAGCCATGTTAATGCCAAGAGAGTCTAGAAGCAGTCTCTGAACTACTGAAGAAAATAAAGACACAGAGAAAAATCAAATCAATAAAATTAGAAATGAAAATGGAGAGATCACAACAGACAACACAGAAATACAAAGGACCATAAGAGACTACTATCAGCAATTATATGCCAATAAAATGGACAACGTGGAAGAAATGGACAAGTTCTTAGAAAAGTACAACTTTCCAAAACTGAACCAGGAAGAAATACAAAATCTTAACAGACCCATCTCAAGCATGGAAATTGAAACGGTAATCAGAAATCTTCCAGCAAAAAAAAGGCCCAGGTCCAGATGGCTTCACAGCTGAATTCTACCAAAAATTTAGAGAAGAGCTAACACCTATCCTACTGAAACTCTTCCAGAAAATGGCAGAGGAAGGTAAACTTCCAAACTCAGTCTATGAGGCCACCATCACCCTAATACCAAAACCTGACAAAGATGCCACAAAACAAGAAAACTACAGGCCAATATCACTGATGAACATAGATGCAAAAATCCTCAACAAAATTCTAGCAATCAGAATCCAACAACACATTAAAAAGATCATACACCATGACCAAGTGGGCTTTATCCCAGGGATGCAAGGATTCTTCAACATCCGCAAATCAATCAATGTAATCCACCACATTAACAAATTGAAAAACAAAAGCCGTATGATTATCTCAACAGATGCAGAGAAGGCCTTTGACAAAATTCAACATCCATTTATGATAAAAACTCTCCAGAAAGCAGGCATAGAAGGAACATACTTCAACATAATAAAAGCTATATATGACAAACCCACAGCAAACATTATCCTCAATGGTGAACAATTGAAAGCATTTCCCCTAAAGTCAGGAACAAGACAAGGGTGCCCACTTTCACCGCTACTATTCAACATAGTTCTGGAAGTTTTGGCCACAGCAATCAGAGCAGAAAAAGAAATAAAAGGAGTTCAAATTGGAAAAGAAGTAAAACGCTCACTGTTTGCAGATGACATGATCCTCTACATAGAAAACCCTAAAGACTCCACCAGAAAATTACTAGAGCTAATCAAGGAATATAGTAAAGTTGCAGGATATAAAATCAACACTCAGAAATCCCTTGCATTCCTATACACTAAT
Organism: Capricornis sumatraensis; assembly: GCF_032405125.1. Lineage (NCBI taxonomy): Eukaryota > Metazoa > Chordata > Mammalia > Artiodactyla > Bovidae > Capricornis > Capricornis sumatraensis. The sequence continues at coordinate 65,950,631 of NC_091081.1, read as the reverse complement.
AGTGAGAAAGTAGAAAAAGAAATTAAGGAAACAATTCCATTCACCATTGCAACGAAAAGAATAAAATACTTAGGAATATATCTACCTAAAGAAACTAAAGACCTATATATCGAAAACTATAAAAACTGATGAGAGAAATCAAAGAGGACACTAATCGATGGAGAAATATACCATGTTCATGGATCGGAAGAATCAATATAGTGAAAATGAGAATATTACCCAAGGCAATCTACGATTCAACACAATCCCTATCAAGCTACCAGCGGTATTTTTAACAGAACTAGAACAAATTATTTCAAGATTTGTATGGAAATACAAAAATCCTTGAATAGCCAAAGCAATCTTGGGAAAGAAGAATGGAACTGGAGGAATCAACCTGCCTGACTTCAGGCTCTGCTACAAAGCCACAGTCATCAAGACAGTGTGGTACTGGCACAAAGACAGAAATATAGATCAATGGAACAAAATAGAAAGCCCAGAGATAAATCCACACACCTATGGACGCCTTATCTTTGACTAAGGAAGCGAGAATGTACAATGGAGATAAGACAATCTCTTTAACCAGTGGTGCTGGGGAAACTGGTCAACCACTTGTAAAAGAATGAAACTAGATCACTTTCTAACATGACACACAAAAATAAACTCAAAATGGATTAAAGATCTAAACGTAAGACCAGAAACTATAAAACTCCTAGAGGAGAACATAGGCAAAACACTCTCCGACATACATCACAGCAGGATCCTCTATGATCCACATCCCAGAATACTGGAAATAAAAGCAAAAATAAACAAATGGGATCTAATTAAAATTAAAAGCTTCTGCACAACAAAGGAAACTATAAGTAAGGTGAAAAGACAGCTTTCTGAATGGGAGAAAATAACAGCAAATGAAGCAACTGACAAACAACTAATCTCAAAAATATACAAGCAACTTATGCAGCTCAATTCCAGGAAAATAAACGACCCAATCAAAAAATGGGCCAAAGTAGTAAATAGACATTTCTCCAAGGAAGACATCCAGATGGCTAACAAACACATGAAAAGATGCTCAACATCACTCATTATCAGAGAAATGCAAATCAAGACCACAATGAGGTACCATTTCACACCAGTCAGAATGGCTGTGATCCAAAAGTCTACAAGCAATAAATGCTGGAGAGGGTGTGGAGAAAAGGGAACCCTCTTACACTGTTGGTGGGAATGCAAACTGGTACAGCCACTTTGGAGAACAGGGTGGAGACTCCTTAAAAAACTGGAAATAGAACTGCCTCATGACCCAGCAATCCCACTGCTGGGCATACACACCGAGGAAACCAGAATTGAGAGAGACACGTGTACCCCAATGTTCATCGCAGCACTGTTTATAATAGCCAGGACATGGAAACAACCTAGATGTCCATCAACAGATGAATGGATAAGAAAGCAGTGGTGCATATATACACAATGGAGTATTACTCAGCCATGAAAAGGAATACATTTGAATCAGTTCTAATGAGATGGATGAAACTGGAGCTGATTATGCAGAGTGAAGTAAGCCAGAAAGCAAAACACCAATACCGTATACTGACACATATATATGGAATTTAGAAATATGGTAATGATGACCCTGTATGCGAGACAACAAAAGAGACACAGATGTGTAGAGTGGACTTTTGGACTCTGAGGGAGAGGGAGAGGGTGGGATGATTTGGGAGAATGGCATTGAAACATGTATACTATCATGTAAGAAATGAATCGCCAGTCTATGTTTGATGCAGGAGACAGGATTCTTGGGGCTGGTGCATGGGGATGATCCAGAGAGATGATATGGGGTGGGAGGTGGGAGGGGGGTTCATGTTTGGGAACTCATGTACACTCGTGGCGGATTCATGTCAATATATGGCAAAACCAATGCAATATTGTAACGTAAAATAAAGTAAAAATAAAAATTTTTTGAAAAATAAAATAAAATAACTTATAACAATTAAAAAAAGAAAGAAAATACAAGCACCCATAGTTTCATTTCCAAGTATGATTTCAATTAAAGAAACCAGGGCTTCTTGGGAAAATTGCTATGGCCAGGAAAAGACTAATACAAGATGATCTTGGAATAAATTTCAGTACCAGAAAGTAAGGTAATATCAAAAATAAAAATACAATAGAAACAACAATAGTAAAAGTAAGAAGAAGAAGAAGGAAAAGAGGAAAGAGGAGATGAAGGAGAAAGAGAAAGAGATGAAGGAGAAAGAGAAAGAGATGAAGAAGAAAGAGAAGGAGAGAAAGGATAAAGAAGAAGAGGAGGAGATGATGACAAGGAGTAAACTTGACAAAGCTTTCACTGGCTAAACTGAAACAACTTGATTCATAAAATGAACAATGATGGCCTGTATTATAACTCAAAGAATAAAATTAGCCCCCATTTAGTAGTGTATAAGTAAATAATGTATTATTAGAGGGAGGAAAAAAGACAGCCCTTCTTTTACAGATGAATCCCAATTTATATATATAGAAGGAAGTAAGGAACTAGAAAATCATCTTAGAACACCATATCAATCATGCTGCAGGAATGATAGATTCAGTTCAGTTTCAGTTCAGTTGCTCAGTCCTGTCCGACTCTTTGCGACCCCATGAATCACAGCATGCCAGGTCTCTCTGTCCATCCACCAACTCCTGGAGTTCACCCAAACTCTTGTCCATCCAGTCGGTGGTGCCATCCAGCTATCTCATCCTCTGTCATCCCCTTCTCCTCCTGCCCCCAATCCCTCCCAGCATCAGAGTCTTTTCCAATGAGTCAACTCTTTGCATGAGGTGGCCAAAGTACTGGAATTTCAGCTTTAGCATCATTCCTTCCAAAGAACTGCTGCTGCTGCTAAGTCGCTTCAGTCGTGTCTGACTCTGTGCGACCCCATGGACGGCAGTCCACCAGGCTCCCCCGTCCCTGGGATTCTCCAGGCAAGAACAATGGAGTGGGTTGCCATTTCCTTCTCCAATGCATGAAAGTGAAAAGTGAAAGTGAAGTCGCTCAGTTGTGTCCAACTCTTAGCAACCCCATGGACTGCCAGGCTCCACCGTCCATGGGATTTTCCAGGCAAGAGTACTGGAGTGGGGTGCCATTGCCTTCTTCTTCCAAAGAACACCCAGGACTTATTTCCTTTAGGATGAAATGGTTCTATCTCCTTGCAGTCCAAGGGACTCTCAAGAGTCTTCTCCAACACCACAGTTCAAAAGCATCAGTTTTTCGGCACTCAGCTTTCTTCACAGTCAAACTGACATCCTAACATGACCACTGGAAAAACCATAGCTTTGACTAGATGGATCTTTGTTGGCAAAGTAATGTCTCTGCTTTTCAATATGCTATCTAGGTTGGTCATAAATTTTCTCCCAAGGTGTAAGTGTCTTTTAATTTTATGGCTGCAGTCACCATCTGCAGTGATTTTGGAGCCCCCAAAATAAAGGTTTGACACTGTTTCCACTGTTTTCTCATCTATTTCCCATGAAGGGATGGGACCAGATGCCATGATCTTCGTTTTCTGAATGTTGAGCTTTAAGCCAACTTTTTCACTCTCCTCTTTCACTTTCATCAAGATGCTTTTTAGTTTCTCTTCACTTTCTGCCATAAGGGTGGTGTCATCTGCATATCTGAGGTTATTGATATTTCTCCCAGCAATCTTAATTCCAGCCTGTGCTTCATCCAGTGTTTCTCATGATATACTCTGCATATGAGTTAAGTAAGCAGGGTGACAATATACAGCCTTGACGTACTCCTTTTCCTATTTGGAACCAGTCTGTTGTTCCATATCCAGTTCTACCTGTTGCTTCCTGACCTGTATATAGGTTTCTCAAGGGGCAGGTCAGGTGGTCTGGTATTCCCATCTCTTTCAGAATTTTCCACAGTTTATTGTGATCCACACAGTAAAAGGCTTTGGCATAGGCAATAAAGCTGAAATAGATGTTTTTTTTTTGGAACTCTCTTGCTTTTTCCATGATCCAGTGGATGTTGACAATGAATGGTAAATTTAGTAAAAGAAACTTAAGGAAAAAAGGAAATTTGCATAGCTTTTAAAAGCTCTCCTCCAAATTATTTATATTTACTGTGGTGGTTTTAACATATTCACAAACTCTTTTAAGTTACTTTCTCCAGGAGATAATCTTAATTCCTTCCCTTTCAGTTTTCACTGGACTTAGTTACTTGTTTCTGATACAGTACAGCCAGTGAAGGAAAAAAAAAAAAAAAGGCAACTTGGCAGTGAAGAGGAGAAACCTAACAGACACTACCCTAACCAGGGGATCAAGGTAAGCATCACTAGTAGTAAAAATAGTGGTAGCATGACTTCTCTGATGCAAAGCAATGAGAGGGACACATCATCTCCATGCTGTGTTTCCCCAAAACCATATGCTCTATCTAACTGGAAGAAAATGTCAGACAAAACCAAATCAAAGAACATTTTATTTTAAAACTTGAGTGCTTATCAAGAATGTGAGGCCATGAAAAACAAAAATGGAGAAAATGTCACAGATTGAAGAGACTAGAATGCTTAACAACAACACAAAAATGTGATATTCCATAGTTGATCCTGAAGCATTAAAATAGAAAATGCATAAATGGGAAAACATAAATAAATATCTTTAATCGGCAGCACTATATCACTGATAGCTTCTTAGTTTGGTGTAGTCTATTATGGTTATGCAAATTAGTAGAAAAGTAGCAAATGTGGGACTGGGTGAGGGATATGCAGGACTATCTTTACTCTCTTTGCTATCTAAGTGTAAATTTGTATCAAAACAAAAAATTTAAATATACATTTTACACCTAAAATTCCTGAATAATGCCATATGATTCATGCTGATGTATGGCAAAACCAATACAATATTGTAAAGTAAAAATACATAAATAAATAAAAATACTTCTGTTAAAAAAAAGTAAAGCTATATCATCAGAGAAACAATGCTGTAGACACACTTACTTAATAGATAAAGTCAAGTGTTTATAAGAAGTGGATGAGAATCGGAGCATATATTTCTTATCTATTTTGTTGTAATCTTTTTTCAATTTTAGGGTATTAATTACAATAAATAATTTATGCACAGAGGGAAAATGTGGTAAGAAAAGAAAATGAAATTTAAAACAGTGATTTTTACCATTTACTTTTTGAAATTAATCTTTCTATAGTATTTAGAAATGTAGAACAAAGCTAAGTTATTCACTGTGTTTTGAATAAGGAAAAATTTCCTGCCTGCTTCCTTAGTACACAGCAATTATTTTTGCAGATCTTGAAGTATTAAGCAGAATTAATGCACTTTTTCACACAAATGTTCAGTTTCCCTGCTGCATGGATGGAAAGATAAAGCCTTCTGTCCAAAAATAGAGAGATGCAAAGCTGTTAGTGCAAATATGTGCAATTTTTGTTTGCTTGGTATGTGGAGTGTGAAAAATAAGGCAAATTGTGAATATATTTCACTTGCTTGCATGTCAATTTGTGTGGGAGTAGTGATGTATTGGTTTGGAAATAGTCTGTCCTTTATTCAACAATGTTGAAAAATACATGTAAATATGTACATGCATATTTTATACATATATATGGTTTTAAGGTTTAGAGACATACTTAACTTTTTCAGCTTTACCATACATTGTATTTCAGGATCCATGTTAAATAGATAAAGATTTTTATGGACACAGACTATATTGTTCCTTATTTTGATATCTTGCATAATTCATAAATGTTAAATCAAAGCTATTTTCTTAAAATATATTTTAAACTGTTTGTTCCATCATTAATTCATTCAATACAAAGTTCATCAGTTGCTAGCTTTTTGCATTTGTCAGAGAAATTCTACTTCGCATATATTGTGATCAAGTTGAAGACACAGAGAGACACATTTGTTGGGTGATATACCTGGTTTTGAAACACAAAGGAAGACCACCTAGAAGAAAAGATATATCAGGTGAATATGGTTTCTGTTGAATACATATAAAGCAGTACTTAAACTTCAATTTGAATGCAAGTGACCTAGAGATCTATTCAGTAGATATCTTAAAGGCCATGAGCTTGGCATCTCTACACAAATTATGGGAGTTCTGTTGGTGTTCAGGTCACAGTTTGAGTGTTCCTGCAACATATGCATTTATAAATACCCCAAATCAGCCACCAGAACACTGACAGAAAGATATCCCAGCTTTTCATACTAAGACAAGAGAATAGAAATGTGTAAAGTGAATAAACACCCTCACCAGGGTCCCATGAGAGCAGGGAGTTTTTTCTGTTTTGTTTCTGATTTTGGTGCTTATAAAAGTGCTTAGCACATAGTAGGTATTCTATAATAATGTTGATTGAAACAGATTATGACATGGAAGATGGGAATGTACATCTTTTCTTCAAAGTTATGGAAAACAAAAATGAAAATCAAATATATACTAGAGTTAGTAGGAGGCTGAAAGAATAGGACAGATTCTTTTAAAAATATATAAAAGGCAACTAATAAACAAACAGGACTGCTGAGATTATAACATTTTTTTAAATATGAAAAAAACCTAACTAAATTCAGCCAGAAAATAAAAGGTAAAGGATTTAAGGATGAGAAAGTACTCTTTCTCACCACACACAAACAAACATAAAATATTTATTTATACTTTAGGAAGATGGGTGTATGTTTCTATATGGATGTAGACAATTGCTGTTTATAAGTTCTCGTGTACTATTTTTTAAAGAAATGATGTCATCATTATATACATCATCAGTATATTGTAGCAATTGTACAATTTACTTAGAGCAATAAGTAAAGTTCCTAGTGTAGAATGAGTTCAATAAATTATCATTATTGTTGACAGTTATAATTGAAAAAAAAGATACAATAATTGAGTGCATGGATAACTAGGTAACTATGAAGAATGATGAAAAGGACATGATATTTGGCAAAATAGCATTTTCTTCTGAGTCCTGCTTTCTTTGCTAATGGATTGCATGACCTTGAGCAACCACACAGGTTTCTCTGGATATTAAATTTAAAAAAGAAGGAAAAAGCTTTTATAAGCTCTGCAGTGCTAACCAAATATTAGTTTGTATAGGCCTAGGACAATAGAGACTATTTCTTAATCTTTTAAATTTCATGATATCCCTGTCAACCTATGAAGATCTACTGAAAACCAGTAGATCTTCTGCTAAAATCCTCATATTCAGGTCCAACAGGTTGGAAACCTCACTACCAAATAGTCTTAAAGTTAGTAAAAATCTTAAAGAAAATTCTCTTATGCATGTGAATCTTCTTGGAGGGCACACGAAGGAGTGTAGTTTGTACTTAAGCATGTGGTTTTATTAAGGTATAAATCTTCCATTATTTTGCCAGCTAAAGGACAGATGGCTGCCCTAAAAAGGAATCTGGATGCAGCATCCACATGCTGAATGTCATTATACACAGCAACAGCTGTGTTTAGCATATCCTTCATTTGAATTCTAGTTTAGAGGAAAGACAAAAAATCATAGCCTGTCTATTATCACCAAGCACTACATCCAAATGATAAAAACAGAAAGCTTTTCCAAAGACTAAAACTTAAGGAGAGCATAGCCATATCACTAGGAAATGTGAGGTTGGAAAAATGAACAATCCTCGACCTGTGGAATAGCCTATGTTAAATTGTACCCAGAAACTAATAACTCAAGGCCCAGGGAACATAAGAAAGGAGATGCAAGATGAAAGAAATGTACTAGTATAAGACAGAAAACAGAAACCTCTTGGTCCTGGGAAATTTGCACATTCTTTTCATCCTATTTTATTCAAATCCAGGTGATACTCCTGACAATGAAAGAAACGCTCTGTTAGTCAGCTCAAGCTGCCATAAAAAAACACCACAGACGGGGTGGCTTAAAGAACAGAAATTTATTTTCTCACAGCTCCTGAGGCTAGAAGTTCCAGACCCAGCTCTGGCAGATCAGATCCTGGTAAACCTTTTCTTCATGGCTTGCAGTGGGCATCATTTTGTTGTCTCCCACATGTGATGTGGAGTGGGTGGAGCAAGTGAGCTCTTGTATCTCTTATATAGACACTAATCCTACCAGATCAAGGCCCATATTTATGACCTCGTTTAGTCTTAATTACATTCTAAGGCCCTATTTCCAAATGCAGTCACACTGGGGCTTAGGTCTTCAAAATATGAACATGAATAGCTGTATACTTTAATACTTACACATTTTCTTCTCGAATTACTCTGTAATTTGAAAGATGGGTGGACAGAGTTCTGACCACCACCAAGCACCAAACCTGCCCCCTGTCCAGCTGCCACTACTAACTAAGACACTAATTAAACTGCTACCAAACATAGGCAATCACTTCTCAAAGTCTGCTTCTTATTTGCAAAGTGAGGATAATAATAATAACAGGTAAATTTGGCCTTGAAATACAGAATGAATTAGGTCTATACATGGACATCACCAGATGGTCAATACCGAAATCAGATTGACTATATTCTTCGCAACCAAAGATGGAGAAGCTCTATACAGTCAGCAAAAACAAAACCAGAAGCTGTCTGTGGCTCAGATCATGAACTCCTTATTGCCAAATTCAGACTGAAATTGAAGAAAATAGGGAAAACCACTAGACCATTCAGGTATGACCTAAATCAAATCCCTTATGATTATACAGTGGAAGTGAGAAATAGATTTAAGGGACTAGAGCTGATAGATAGAGTGCCTGATGAACTATGGATGGAGGTTTGTGACATTGGACAGGGGACAGGGACCAAGACCATCCTCAAGAAAAAGAAATGCAAAAAAGTAAAGTGGCTTTCTGGGGAGGCCTTACAAATAGCTGTGAAAGTAAGAGAAGTGAAAAGCAAAGGATAAAAGGAAAGATATAAGCACCTGAATGCAGAGTTCCAAAGAATAGCAAGAAGAGATAAGAAAGCCTACCTCAGTGATCAATGCAAAGAAATAGAGGAAAAGAACAGAATGGGAAAGACTAGAGATCCCTTCAAGAAAATTAGAGATATCAAGGGAAATTTCATGCAAAGATGGGCTCAATAAAGGACAGAAATGGTATGGACCTAACAGAATCAGAAGATATTAAGAAGAGGTGTCAAGAATACAGAGAAGAACTGTACAAAAGAGATTTTCAAGACACAGATAATCATGATGGTGTGATCACAAACCTTGAGCCAGACATCCTGGAATCTGAAGTCAACTGGGCCTTAGACAGCATCACTACAAACAAAGGCAGTGGAGGTGATGGATTCAAGTTGAGCTATTTCAAATCCTGAAAGATGATGCTGTGAAAGTGCTGCACTCAATATGCCAGGAAATTTGGAAAACTCAGCAGTGGCCACAGGACTGGAAAAGGTCAGTCTTCATTCCAATCCCATAGAAAGGCAACGCCAAAGAATGTTCAAACTACCACACAATTGCACTCATCTCACATGCTAGTAGAATAATGCTCAAAATTCTCCAAGCCAGGCTTCAGCAATACATGAACCATGAACTTCCAGATGCTCAAGCTGGTCTTAGAAAAGGCAGAGGAACCAGAGACTAAATTGCCAACATCAACTGGATCATGGAAAAAGCAAGAGAGTTCCATAAAAACATCTATTTCTGCTTTTTTGACTATGCCAAAGCCTTTGTCTGTGTGGATCACAATAAACTGTGGAAAATTCTGAAAGATATGGGCATACCAGACCACCTGACCTGCCTCTCGGGAAACCTATATGCAGGTCAGGAAGCAACAGTTAGAACTGGACATGGAACAACAGACTGGTTCCAAATAGGAAAAGGAGTACGTCAAGGCTGTATATTGTCACCCTGCTTAATTAGCTTACATGCAGAGTACATCATGAGAAATGCTGGGCTGGAAGAAGCACAAGTGGAATCAAGATTGCCAGGAGAAATATCAATAACCTCAGATATGCAGATGACACCACCCTCATGGCAGAAAGTGAAGAGGAACTAAAAAGCCTGTTGATGAAAGTGAAAGAGGAGAGTGAAAAAGTTGGCTTAACGCTCAACATTCAGAAAACAAAGATCATGGCATTTGGTCCCATCACTTCATGGAAGATAGATGGGGAAACAATGGAAACAGTGCCTGACTTTATTTTTGGGGGCTCCAAAATTACTGCAGATGGTGATTGCAGCCATGATATTAAAAGACGCTTACTCCTTGGAAGAAAAGTTATGACCAACCTAGATAGTATATTCAAAAGCAGAGACATTACTTTGCCAAAAAGGTCCATCTAGTCAAGGCTATGGTTTTTCCTGTGGTCAGGTATGGATGTGAGAGTTGGACTGTGAAGAAAGCTGAGTGCCGAAGAAGTGATGCTTTTGAACTGTGGTGTTGGAGAAGACTCTTGAGAGTCCCTTGGAGTGCAAGGAGATCCCACCAGTCCATTCTGAAGGAGATCAGTCCTGGATGTTCTTTGGACAGAATGATGCTGAAGCTGAAATTCCAGTACTTTGGCCACCTCATGTGAAGAGTTGACTCATTGGAAAAGACCTTGATGCTGGGGGGCATTAGGGGCATGAGGAGAAGGGGACAACAGAGGATGAGACGACTGGATGGTATCACCGACTCGACAGACGTGAATTTGAGTAAACTCTGGGGGTTGGTGATGGACAGAGAGGCCTGGTGTGCTGAGATTCATGGGGTCACAAAGAGTTGGATTCAACTGATTGAGTGATTAAACTGAACCCTAAAGAGTTTTGGAATGGTTTGTACAATAAGCATGAATTAATGAAAAATTTTGTGAAGTTAAATTTTCCTTGAAATTTTTCCCTTAAAAGCCATTTTCCTTGTAATTCCATTAAAATATTTTTCTTTTGATGGCAGCATTTTGATAACTACTTTTTCAAGTCCTTTTTTGCCAATTTCTTGACCTTTCTCATTTTGAAAATCTTTCTATAAAATACTTAAAATATTCTTTTTCTTTTTGGCAATAATGATTGACAAAGAGTTACTCAAGGAAATAATTTATATGCAGGAAATATCTTAAAAGTTATTTGTGTGTCTTTGGGTGTGAGATTGTGCATGTGTTGGCGTAAATGCAGAAATATCTTAAAAGTTATGTGTGTGTGTGTTTGGGTGTGAGATTATGCAAGTGTTGGCATAAATGAATTATGAAAAGTGATGAGTGACTGGTGCTACAGATGTAAAAGGAAAAATAACAGTATATCAATAAAATGAGTGAAGTAATTTTATCAATAAGTGTAATTTGTAGGTAGTCAATATAAAACAGATAAAGGCTATGAAAAAAGCCACACAGAGAGTAAGCCAACGAGGTAGAATTAGAACCCAGAGAATACGGCTCCAGTCTTTATACATCAAATCATTATGATTGGCTATTTGTAACATTAGCCAGGCCATTCTAGCAAGACTTCACATTATTCAAAACTTTTGATATCAGAAATAAAACTGAATATAATGAAGACGTGTGTTAAATGAAACAAACTAAGACATAGTATGCAACAAGAGTCTGTCTAGTCAAGGCTATGTTTTCTCCAGTAGTCACGTATGAATGTGAGGGTTGGACTCTCACTTTCTTCAGTAAAGAAAGCTTAGAGCTGAAGAATTGATGCTTTTGAACTGTGGTGTTGGAGAAGACTCTTGAGAGTCCCTTGGACTGCAAGGAGATCCAACCAGTCTATCCTAAAGGAGATCAGTCCTGAGTGTTCATTGGAAGGACTGATGCTGAAGCTGAAACTCCAGTACTTAGGCCACCTGATGTGAAGAACTGACTCATTTGAAAAGACCCTGATGCTGGGAAGGATTGAAGGCAGGAGGAGAAGGGGATGACAGAGGATGAGATGGCTGGATGGCATCACTGACTCAATGGACATGAATTTAGATAAACTCCAGGGGCTGGTAATGGACAAGAAAGCCTGGCATGCTATAGTCCATGGGGTTGCAAGCAGTCAGACACGACTGAAGAACTGAACTGAACTGAACTGAACTGAAGACATAGTAATCATAATTATAAGGTATAACTGTTTAACATTAGGATAATTATTTGTCAAAATATAGAATTAGGATTCTTTGCTCTTTTTACTATCCCCTAGAACACATACTGTGATTTTTTTTTTAAATAGCTCTCATTAGAATCATTGAAATCTCTTTCTGTCTTTCTCAGAGTTTTGATGAGGTTATTAAGGCAGTTTTAGAAATTATTATCAGTGTTCTACCCAGAAATTATTCATTCCTTAGGTCCTGACATACTTGTCAAATACACAATAAGACATATATATTTAAGAAGACTCTCAATTTATTAATCACAATAAAAAAAAAGAAGTGTGAAGGGAATCTGGACTCTGCATCAGCTGAATTCTTATGTCAGCAAATCATCTCTCTCATGTCTCTTTCTTATTTTATTGGCTCATCTTGAGCAATGTCATTGAATTATGAAACCTAGATGTTTATTTTGATGATATACCTATTCAGTAGGTACTTTTGCTCTTTAGGAAAGTGAAAGTGTTAGTCTCTCAGTTTTTTCTGATTTCTTGTGACCCCATTGACTGTAGCCAGATTCTTCTGTCCATGGAATTCTCTATCAAGAATACTGGAATGGGTAGCCATTTCCTACTCCAGGGGATTTTACCAACCCAGAGATCGAACCTTGGTCTCCTGCATTACATACAGATTCTTTACCATATGAGCCACCAGGGAAGCAGGACTCTCTGTCATCTGCTTAGTGCTGTAGACACACTGACCCATACCCTTTTTCATGATTGAATAGTGGTATCCCATACAATTGGTTAATACTTTTCCTTTAAACATAATGCTCTCTATTTTGTTAAAGCTCGTTTTTCTTCATTATAATTGTAATCCAGTTATATCTTTTTGAGAACATAACATAGTCACCTTTACTGGTCATGAACACCCCTCAGATTTCTCAGTCACAAGTTTATAAACAAGCTCTTGAGTTTCTTATCATCACCCAATCTCATCAAATATTTAAATATTTTTATTAGTTAACTAATCAGAAGGAATAAGACATTATCTGAGGATTCTTCCATTTTTCCAGAGAATACTGAGTACTCACCAGTATATGTTGCCAAGGATGGTAAAATAGTTTCTCTCATAACAAATTTGACGTTATTAAAGCAAACGCAAATTGTGAGTTCATTTAATTCTTTAATTTGAATCTTTCAAGACATGTAAAAGTATTAGAGTGACTGTTCAAATTAGGGGTCTCTAGTTTAATCATAATTTTAAAAGTGTGTTAAAAGTAATCAGAACATCCTTCTGAAAATAATTGTGCATATATATTAATCATTTAATTAAAACACTGATTAAATAGCTAAAAGTCCCAGATGCTGTAGTAAGCCTTGATGTTATCATAGAAAATAACATGTGGTTTTATCCTTGTCAAGCTCTTATTCTAATGGAATAACAGACAGACCTGACAATAAAGATTAAGTTCTGATTTTGATTCCTAAACTTGATAAGTTCATATCACCAATCAACTAGTGACTTCTTTTGTACTACCCTTCAGCTTAGGAAAATAATGCAATGAAAGGAAATGTGAAGGATAGGGAAATGGATTCCTTTTTGGCTCAGAAGTTAAAGACTGCCTGCAATGCAAGAGACCCTAGTTTGATCCCTGGGTCAGGAAGATCTTCTACTGAAAGGAATGGCTACCCACTCCAGTATTGTTGCCTGGAAAATTCCATGGACAGAGGGGGCCTGGCGGGATACAGTCTATGGGGTTGCAAAGAGTCAGACATGACTAAGCAACTAACACTTTCACTTTGTTTCACTTCAGCTTAGGAAAATAACACAATGAAATGTGAAGGAGAGGGAAATGGAGTGAGATAATTATGTTCTATGAAATGGGAAGAAACTTTTTTTCATATAAGCTTTTTTTAATGAAAAATTTCAAATGTGCAAAAAAAAAAAAACTGATAAAATGAACCTTGGGAAGCCATTATCCAGCTATAATAATTATCATCACTTTTTTCATACATTTATATTTTATTCATGTTTGCATTGCCATTGCCCGTTCATCATATCATTTAATTCATAATTCTTTCAATAAGTTTCTCCAACACTTTGATGATTAATGATTAATTTATGATGTCTAACAACCCCACATACCTAAAGTCTCCAATCAACAATATTCAAATTTTCCTGATCATTTAATTTTTTCCAGTGGATTAAGAGCAAAATATTATGTTTGGTAAACAATTTCTTGTATGTCTTTAATATGTAATTTATCCTTCTCTTTTATCTGCTTTCTTTCAAAATATTGTTTTGAAGAAACTGCAGTGGGTTCTGTAGTGGTTTTATAATTTCTCACATACTGTTTTTTGCTGATTGTGTTTTTCTCCCACTTACTGGAAAAGAAAAGCAAAACCACAAACATTTATCTGCTCTATATCTCCTGAACATTGATAGGCAGCTCCTTAGGTTTGATCTGATTCAAGGAAAGGTTTTTTTTAAAGATTTGTTGTATGTAGTAGTGTGTATTTTCATCAAGCAAACTAGTACAGCCACTATGGAGGACAGTGTGGAGATTCCTTAAAAAATTGCAAATAGAACTACCTTATGACCCAGCAATCCCACTGCTGGGCATACACACCGAGGAAACCAGAATTGAAAGAGACACGTGTACCCCAATGTTCATCGCAGCACTGTTTATAATAGCCAGGACATGGAAACAACCTAGATGTCCATCAGCAGATGAATGGATAAGAAAGCTGTGGTACATGTACACAATGGAGTATTACTCAGCCATTAAAAAGAATTCATTTGAATCAGTTCTGATGAGATGGATGAAACTGGAGCCGATTATACAGAGTGAAGTAAGCCAGAAAGAAAAACACCAATACAGTATACTAACACATATATATGGAATTTAGAAAGATGGCAATGACGACCCTGTATGCAAGACAGGAAAAAAGACACAGCTGTGTATAACGGACTTTTGGACTCAGAGGGAGAGGGAGAGGGTGGGATGATTTTGGAGAATGGCATTCTATCATGTATACTATCATGTAAGAATTGAATCGCCAGTCTATGTCTGACGCAGAATACAGCATGCTTGGGGCTGGTGCATGGGGATGACCCACAGAGATGTTATGGGAAGGGAGGTGGGAGGGGGGTTCATGTTTGGGAACACATGTAAGAATTAAAGATTAAAAAAAAAAAAAAAACTCAACATTCAGAAAACTAAGACCATGCCGTCTGGTCCCATCACTTCATGGCAAACAGATGGGGAAACAATGGAAATAGTGAGAAAAAAAAAAAAAAAAAAAAAGAGTACATGAGGTCTTGTCTTTCCTAGTTTTGTGAGATTATAGTGACTACTAGGGTTTTCCCTGGTGGCTCAGATGGTAAAGAATCCACTGCAATACAGGAGACCTGGGTTTGATCCCTGGGTCAGGATGATCTCCTGGAGAAGGGAAAGGCTAACCACTCCAGGATTCTTGCCTGGAAGATTCCACAGACAGAGAAGTTTGGAGGGCTATAGCCCATGGGATTGAAAAGTCTGTGGACCTGACTGAGTCACACACACACACACACTCACACACACAGTACTGAGAACACTTTCCAAGATCTTTTTTCTATTTTCAATAGGTGTTTACAAAATCATGATATTCTTGTTCTATCATTTCTCTTTTTATTACCTGGGTTCCTTCTGTAGAGAGGGAATTTCCCACATTATCTATTTGGTTAACCTTATTTACAGTTCCTAAAGGGAAGGCAGGGAGATGTTTGAGTCTTCCCCTTTGTTTACCAGTTTTCAGGACAATAGAGACTCTGTAACATCTTCCAAATATGTGTAAAGATTTTTGCTTGTGTTCTTCAGTATCACTTTTGAAAGAAAAGTTTGTAACATATTTAATGTTCTTCCATCCATTACTGTAATCATATTATTAGAGTTCAAACTGGCCTCTGTATTATCAATGCACATCTCTTCAGGTTGACATTGACTATTTTTTACCAAGGCTAGAGTAGCTTTTGGTGGCTTCCTTGTTTTATGGTATAACATTGTGTCCATGCTCATATTTTCCACTTCCTGCTATGAAATTGAAATTAACCAAATCTCCAAAAACACAAATTCCTATGATATGTATAGAATAGAGACATAGCCTTTGTTCTGGGTTCTTGATGGTTACTGAATTTCTCCCTTTTTATTTTTTATTTTTTGCTTTTTCAGCAGATAGAGTGAGATAATATTTCTTGAACAGAAATTGCCTCAGTGACTTATATTGATGATTCTAATATAGTATTGTAGCATTTTACCTAGCTTCCTTTATTTTACATTTAGTCTTCTTTCCTTTTTGGTTAAGGAACTGGTTCATAAAGACTTTAAATAATACCTTAATATTTGTATTATTATTATATACATACAATAGTTTATGAATAACAGTAACAAAATTATAACCTCAAATATGTTTTTACCGAACATAGCTCAAGTTTTTGATTTCTTTTTCGTACCTAATTTACATTTCCTTATTAGGTATTACAGTTCATTTACTATGTTTTTAGGTCACTTGATATAATTTATTTCTGCTTATCTAAGCTATTAACTCAATGAAAATTTCAGTTCACTTGCTCTTACGTCTTCCCATGTTGGTTTAAATTTGTTTTGTAATCAAGAAAAAAAGCTTACATGATTCTAGCATAAAATCTAAAAGACAAGATCTAGCAGAAAAGTATATATATTGTCCCTGACACATCCTACACTCTCCTCTCCCACATATATAACAGCATGTGGATTTTTTTTTTAACATAAGAGAATACAAACATCTAAGTCTATCTATAACTTTTTTAGACAAGAATTACCAAACTGAATACATTGTCTCCTTTTTGAGTTTTCACATAATTTGTTCCCTGAAGATTTGGTAGTAGTTTGTATCAGTTCAGTTCAGTAATTCAGTCATATCCAACTCTTTGAGACACCATGGACTGCAGCACGCCAGGCTTCCCTATCCATCATCAACTCCTGGAGCTTACTCAGACTCACGTCCATAGAGTTGGTGATCCAACCATCTCATCCTCTGCTGTCCCTTTCTCCTCTCACGTTCAATCTTTCCCAGCATTAGGGTCTTTTCCAATGAGTCAGTTCTTCACATCAGGTAGCCAAAGTATTAGAGTTTCAGCTTCAACATCAGTCAGTCCTTCCAATGAATATTCAGGACTGGTTTCCTTTAGGATTGACTGGTTGGATCTCCTTACAGTCCAAGGGACTCTCAAGATTCTTCTCCAACACCACAGTTCAAAAGCATCAATTCTTCGGCACTCAGCTTTCTTTACAGTCCAACTCTCACATCCATACATGACCACTGGAAAAACTATAGCCTTGACTAGACGGATCTTTGTTAGCAAAATAATGTCTCTGCTTTTTAATATGCTGTCTAGGTTGGCCATAGCTTTACTTCCAAGGAGCAAACATCTTAATTTCATGGTTGCAGTCACCATCTGCAGTGATTTTGGAGACCAAAAAAATAGTCTGTCACGGTTCCCATTTTTCCCCATCTATTTTCTGTGAATTGATGGGAGTGGATGCCATGATCTTAGTTTTTTGAATATTGAGTTTTAAGCCAATTCTTTCACTCTCCTCTCACTTTCATCAAGAGGCTCTTTAGTTCCTCTTTGCTCTCTGTCATAAAGGTGGTGTCATCTGCTTATCTGAGGTTACCTAGCGAACTACATTCCATCAGGTTGCAAAGAGTCAGACATGACTGAGCGACTAAAACGCGCACACACACGCACACTTTAAGGAAGGTAGAAACAGTATGTCTTTGCCTGGAAGGAAACCTTTATTTGGCTATATTCATAGGACCTAAAAATGACAGCACATAAGCTTGATGTGCACTCACTTGCACTTCTTTCTTGCTTTCAACTGCAAATTGAACCTTGAAAATTCCATTTAACCTTTTTCTGAGAATGGCTTACTAAGTCACCCAATGAGTATCTTTGAATGATGTATGGGTCTTCTAGCACTCATAGAAGCTTCTTTTTCTACCTTTCACTTTGCCCTGTGAAGAAACTGAATCCACAAAGATCTTGATGATATTCTTGGGCGTTTTTTCCCACATTCTTATATACCTTGTCACTAGTTTTGTTATTGTTATTGTCTATGGATATTTCGGTTTTGTTATCTGAGCCATCCAGCCATTTGTGGGAGAGTTTGTAGAAATTCAAAACTATCACCGTCTCTCCAGGTTACTAAATTCTTACCAGTGTAGTAGCTATTAATATAACATAATATAATTATTATTGATCTGAGGTATAATGACATGTATATGAATTCCTTTGCAGAAAATAAAACATTATAACCTCATTATAAGAATTTCAGACATAATTCTTTTCAATATCATAAATAGCTTTCATGCTAATGTTTGCCCAGTCTAAGTTATGACAAAGATTTGCAAATTTCAATGTCTCCTTTATTCTTTATAAAAGGAACCATGAAAATGACAAAAAATATTATTTCAATAACAAAAATATGTTTTAAAATCATTTGCTTTTCATTCAAAATTGCACATCTGTATGTACTTATGATATATAAATAAGGTTGCTCAGCAAACATAGGAAAAATTGAAGTGCTTCAAATATTTTTTGCATTCTAGTTATAGTTATTTTTAAAACAAAATGTTTTTTTCTTTTTAAAGATCAAATATTATTTACACTTAAAGTTGCATTATAAATTTTGAAGTAAAAAAATTAGTCAGTCAGAACACATATTTTAGAAACTTAGT
Organism: Capricornis sumatraensis; assembly: GCF_032405125.1. Lineage (NCBI taxonomy): Eukaryota > Metazoa > Chordata > Mammalia > Artiodactyla > Bovidae > Capricornis > Capricornis sumatraensis. The sequence continues at coordinate 65,931,975 of NC_091081.1, read as the reverse complement.
ATTAGAAAATATCTTTTTCACAGATGATAACTCCCTCATCATATAAATCTTAGCATAAATCCATCTCTTATAGTATGCAATTCAATTCATTTTACTGATTGACAAATTGATTTAGTTTGTAGTTATTATGTAGTAGGGCTTCCCTCATAGCTCACTCAGTTGGTAAAGAATCTGCCTGTAATGCAGGAATCTGCCTGCAATGCAGGAGACCTGGGTTCAATTTCTGGGTCTGGAAGATCCCCTGGAGAAGGAAATGGCAACTCATTCCAGTATCCTTGCCTGGAAAATTCCATGGACAGAGGAGCCTGGTGGGCGACACTCCAAGGGGTCGCAAGAGTTGGACACGACTTAGCGACTAAACCACCACTGTATATTATGTAGTATCTAAGAAGCTCCATTGTGTAGGTGCCAGGTATGCTAAACACTCAAAGAGTGTTTTCTGAGGTTTGTTTGTTTTTTTCCCGTTTCACCTCCTTTAAAAGCAATCTTATATGTTTTTATTCTTTCTCATCTTCTTGTATTTATCTGTTGAGGTGACGTTAGATAGAAGTGTTAGAGAAAGGAAATAATACCCTCGTAAAAGCACTATAAGCACTAAATTCAATACTCCCAAATAAGATGAGTAAGACACTTGCAAGCTACCTAAATAAAAATCAAATACAGAGGACACTGATCATGTATAATATATGTAGAAAATACATATAGTAAAATTGATAACCTGAAAACACTTCAATAACACCTAGAAACCATGAGTCAAATGCAGTGCGTAATCTTTTCAGGATCAAAAAAATGAGAGGGAGCAGAAAATAAAGTGAATAATCAGATACTATATTTGCCAGTCTTGATAACAGAAAAGTTAGAGTATTAAGAGATAAATAAATAAAGAGATTCATAGAAACAGACCAGGCAGGCTGGAGCACTATAATTGAATCTCCCATGTAAAATAGCAATATGTGATTCCCTTAATTCAATAATGGAATAGAAGGGGAAAAAAAACCCAGAGTAAGACCACAAAGAATTATCAGTTTTGGCCTAAATTCTGAAGGGGCTAAAAATAGTTACACTGCATATATTTAAACAAAAGAAGCTTATCTTTCTAGAAACCTGGGGTTCAAATTTATATATATTCACAGAATATTTTAAGCCAACAGATAAATTTTGTAAAATCCACATTTAGATTAATTTTTAGTAAATCTATAGAGCTCACAAAGACAAAAGCAGTATTTGAATATGGTCACCCCCTCCACACACATTTTTTAGACTGACAGTATATTTTTAAGACAACAGTAAATAATAGCCAGAGTGAAAAATAATATACTGAAAGTAATGATACAAATATCTGTCAACATAGTATTTCACAGTCATGTACAAAATAATTTAACAATGTAGCCTAAACAAAAACATTTTTAGGCAAACAAAAACAGATTTCTTACTAAAAGACCCTTATGTAGGAATTTCCAAAGTCTGTACTTGGATGGAGGAAATGAAAGCCAGAGGAAGGAATAAAATATACCATAATCAGTTAACAACAACAACAACAACAGCAAAATTGTAAACATATGAGTAAAACTAAACAAAGTTTTACTAAATAAAACAAAAATCAAAATGGTCACTTTTATAGGTAAAATAACACAGAACTAAATGTTGCGAGTCGAATGAGAGTTAACTGAAGTTAAGAATTTCAAATGTTTTACAATTGCTCAAGAGAAAGTATAGAAATATATTGGCTATAAACTTTGCTTAATAATATAAACATTTAATATTTTCTAATAATTGAAGTAATTGAAATATAAAATATGATATCCAAAGCACTAAAGGAGCAAGAATGATAAACACCAAATAAGGAAGAAATGTAATGAAATATAGGAAAGGATATGGAAAATGCAGAGTAAATAGCAAGAACCAAAAAAGAAATTAACAAAAATCCAAATATATCAATAGTTACAGGAAGTGCAATGTCTTTAAAGAAATATTTTATAAATAATTTTTAAAAATCTATTATTTACATGAAACATATGTAAAACATATAAACACAGAAAGTCTGAGAAAATCATACATATATGATATATATTTTATATCACAACATAATAACAATATTAATAGACAACATATAACATTAAATGAAAGGTCAGATAGACTAGGTGTCAAAACTATTACTAAATGTAAAGGTCACTACAAATATTAAAAAAATATAATTCATTCAGAAGAAATAGCAAATTTAAATTTGTCATTACAAAATAACATATCCTTGAGAATATACTTAACCAAAATGAATACAATTACTGAGATTTCTGAAATTCACCAATATTGTGGGAGACTTTAACACCCCTTTTCAAGTAACAGGTTGACATGCCTCTTAAGCATATAGATGCCTTAAATAACATTAATAATGAACTTAAGGGCTATGTCTAGGATCCTGAATGTAGTAATTCAGTAATCCACATACTTCTCAAGAGCACATGGAATTTTAAAATAATTTAACATATGCTAACCCATAAGACAGGTCTTATACTTTAAACAATGACTGTTGTGAGGAGTGTCTTATATGACAACAAGGTAATAAATAAAAAGATATATAAAGATATAAATAAAAATAACTGTTAATTAATAAAAAAGATAGTAAATATATTCTCTTGAATAAATCATGGATCAAAGTAGAAATCACAGAGGAAATTAGAAAATACTTAGTTGTAAGTATTAAAGAAAATGGTGCAGAACTCAACTCTCAGGATCCAGGGGAAATAAATTGAGTGACATTTATGGAACTGAATCTTGAGGAAGAAAATGATGAAGTGAATATTTAATTTAAAAATTTGAACAAAGAGATAATAGAATAATCCACAGAATTGTTTCAACAGGTAAGAGTATAGAGTAGAAATTAATTAAATGAGATGAACAAAGATGCATCAAAGGAGCTTGAAAAACAATGTTTGAATTGATAAGGCTCACAAATTAAACACAAAATCCTATGAGAAAATGAGTATGCAGAAATAACAAAAATATTATAAATTAAAATGGAGATAAAACTATAGTTAGAAACTAAGAAATTAAAAAGTAAATGATATTAACTTACTTTAGGAAATTTGTGGAAACATGACAAAATGACTGTTTCCTAGTAAATCTTAACTGTATAAATCTGGCTTAAGGAGAATTAATAAGCATCCACATAGCCACAAGTATATTGGAGGAATTGAATCTGTATTTGTATCTAAAAAAAGAGGGAGAGAGAAAAAAAAAATTTTTGCCTCAGATAGCTTTGTAGGTGTTTCACCAAAAATAAAAAATAAAATGGTGTGAATTTCAAAGTATTCTACACAGACAATTGTCTGGTCAGCTCTCAGATAGATAAAGAGACCAGTGAAAGTAAAAGCCTACACAGAGACTTCTTATCTAAGAAAAAAACAAATGACATGAGAGAGAGGTGCTGTGCTGTGCTTAGTCATGTCCAACTCTTTGTAATGCTATGGACTGTAGCTAGCCCACCAGGGTCCTGTCTCCATGGGAATTCTCTAGGCAAGAATACTGCAGTGGGTTGCCATGCCCTCCTCCAGGGGATCTTCCCAACCAAGAGATCATCCCAACCGAGAGGTCGAATCCAGGTGTCCCACATTGCAGGTGGATCCTTTACTGTCTGAGCCACCAAGGAAACCCAAGAAGACTGGAGTGTGTAGCCTACCCATTCTCCAGGGGAACTTCCTGACCCAGGAATCAAACCAGGGTCTACTGCTTTACAGGAGGGTTCTTTCTCAGCTGAGCTATCAGGGAATCCCAAGAGAGAGATGAGGAAATGATAAATAAAATTTTAAAAAAGTCTAAACAAATGATACTCTATGAAAAATAAATTTGAACTCCCCAATTACCCAATATATAAAGATCAATGTGCAGGTATAAGAAAACCTTGTTATGGCCATTGGTAGAGAAAGCTTTTTGTGAACAATATAAAATGATGCTTGACTGTATTAAAATTTAAAGTGCTTGTGGAACAAAAGAAAAAAAATCTGAGTTATAGGGAAATAGGATATTTTAAATGTATGTAACTTTTATGAGACTAGTAGAGATTACATCAGAGATACTTTAAAATCATTAAGCAAAATATGCAGCCTATAAATAGCAAGGTGAGCAAGTAATATTAAGGGAAAATTCATAGCAAGTAAAATCTGAAAAAAGAAATAAAAATATCAAGTGAAATTTCAATAATCAGGAAAACACAAACTATAATAATGAGATACTTTTTTATTAATATAGTCATGAAATTAATAGTCCAGTTTAACTGAAAGCTTTTTTGTTAGTGAGAATGTTAAATGCCGTAATCACTTGGAAAGACAAATTTAAGGAATAGCTAGCACGTTTGAAAATACTAATACCTAAAGATCTAAATGTAAGACCAGAAACTATAAAACTCCTAGAGGAGAACATAGGCAAAACACTCTCAGACATACATCACAGCAGGATCCTCTATGATCCACCTCCCAGAATTCTGGAAATAAAAGCAAAAATAAACAAATGGGATCTAATTAAAATTAAAAGCTTCTGCACAACAAAGGAAACTATAAGCAAGGTGAAAAGACAGCCTTCTGAATGGGAGAAAATAATAGCAAATGAAGCAACTGACAAACAACTAATCTCAAAAATATACAAGCAACTTATGCAGCTCAATTCCAGAAAAATAAACGACCCAATCAAAAAATGGGCCAAAGAACTAAATAGACATTTCTCCAAAGAAGACATACAGATGGCTAACAAACACATGAAAAGATGCTCAACATCACTCATTATCAGAGAAATGCAAATCAAAACCACAATGAGGTACCACTTCACACCAGTCAGAATGGCTGCGATCCAAAAATCTGCAAGCAATAAATGCTGGAGAGGGTGTGGAGAAAAGGGAACCCTCCTACACTGTTGGTGGGAATGCAAACTAGTACAGCCACTATGGAGAACAGTGTGGAGATTCCTTAAAAAATTGCAAATAGAACTACCTTATGACCCAGCAATCCCACTGCTGGGCATACACACCGAGGAAACCAGAATTGAAAGAGACACATGTACCCCAATGTTCATCGCAGCACTGTTTATAATAGCCAGGACATGGAAACAACCTAGATGTCCATCAGCAGATGAATGGATAAGAAAGCTGTGGTACATATACACAATGGAGTATTACTCAGCCATTAAAAAGAATACATTTGAATCAGTTCTGTTGAGATGGATGAAACTGGAGCCGATTATACAGAGTGAAGTAAGCCAGAAAGAAAAACACCAATACAGTATACTAACACATATATATGGAATTTAGAAAGATGGCAATGACGACCCTGTATGCAAGACAGGAAAAAAGACACAGCTGTGTATAACGGACTTTTGGACTCAGAGGGAGAGGGAGAGGGTGGGATGATTTTGGAGAATGGCATTCTATCATGTATACTATCATGTAAGAATTGAATTGCCAGTCTATGTCTGACGCAGGATACAGCATGCTTGGGGTTGGTGCATGGGGATGACTCACTGAGATGTTATGGGGAGGGAGGTGGGAGGGGGGTTCATGTTTGGGAACACATGTAAAAATTAAAGATTTTAAAATTTTTTAAAAAAAGTGAAAAAATAAATAAATAAATAAATAAATAAATAAATAAATAAAATTAAAAAAAATAAAAAATATAAATAAAAAAAAAAAAGAAAATACTAATACCTTTTCTATCTCTCTCATTTATACTCAAGATTTTATGCATATTGAGATGTGTAAAATGTTTAAAGCAACACTGTAAAGCAAGAAATTGGAAAATATCTATTAATAAACACTCACTGAAGGAGAAATAGATTTTATATCCATATAGTGTCAATAGTGAATGAACTAGAACTGCATGTATCAACATGGATAAATCACAAAAACATAAATTTGCGTGAAAAAGATAAAAGGACATGAAGAGAATAATATTATCTGTATGCAATCTAGCAGAAAAGGATTATGTCTCATTAAAAAAATAGGTTTCTGTAGTAAGGTTAAAAATAATGTGTGTGAAATAATAGATATAAAATTCAATGTAATGGTATCCTCATAATGGGGAAATAGGTTGATGGAGTGGCAGACAGTGAGGTTTTCATAGCCATTTGTGATGTCTTGATTCATAAGCTGAGGAGTGGTTATGCAGGTGTTGATTATTTGATTCAATATGCCTTTGGGCACGATTGAGGTAATTTATAATTTATTTTGAAAATCAGCTTCAGATTTTCCACTTTTGGTTATGTGGGGAATTACTTGCCACTTTCATGAATCTAAATGAGAATAATGACATAAAAGTGTTTTTCTATGTAGCTCAGCTGAATCTGGTTTCTGGTATTTAAACAACAGAACTTACATGACAGAAAGAAACATGATAAGGCTAGACAGTACTTCTGCTAGATAACAGAAATAACATATAACAAGATAGTCTGACTAAAAATATTTATTTTGCCTTAGAACAGTTTGATGTCCCATACAAGTTCCCTTCCTGTGTAGCCGCTCCCATCTCCCTTCTGCTAATTATAAGTATCCTCACTGTCAACACTAAGAAACAGAAAGTTCTGGGGGAGATAATCTTAGAAGTAGGGTTTTTTGTTTGTTTTTGGTCTTTCTGATCTTTGACATCAGAAAGGCCTGTCTCTCCAGGGGAAGTGACCTCCATATCTCTAGGGGCAATTCAGAAGATAATATTCAGCTGCCATATGTTAAGCCAAACATCTTTATTGGAATATATACACATTTCAGTGAGTTTCTGGTTATTTAATATCATCACAGAAAAGAGGGATTTAGTAAATAGCCTTCATGCCTGCTCAGGAGGGACTAAAGAACCCCATAGAGAAAAGTCAGGCTCTGCATGTTGATTGAAACTGTTCTTTCTACCATGAAACAATATTGTTTGGTCAGTTGATCACATCTGGGTTCTAATTCTGAATCCTTCACCTACAACCTCTGAAAATCTGAAAAAGATCCTTGAACTACTGAGAATCAGTGTTCCATTCATTTGTTAAACTGGAACAGTAATACTTAATTGATAAAGCTGCTGTGAGAATTAATATGTAAAATTATATATGTAATATGTAAAATTTTAAACTATTGGTTATTTTTAATAATTCATTAAAATGTATACATAATCTCCAAATTTGACCTTTCTTCTATAGATATTTCTGATGCTCAAATATAACTCATTCCCTGAAATCTAAGATTTCAGAAAAAAATATTGAAGAATGCTAGTTTATGGCAACCCACTCCAGTACTCTTGCCTGGAGAATCCCATGGACGGAGAAGCCTGGTAGGCTGCAGTCCACGGGGTCACGAAGAGTCAGACACGACTGAGCGACTTCACTTTCACTTTTCACTTTCATGCATTGGAGAAAGAAATGGCAATCCACTTCAGTGTTCTTGCCTGGAAAATCCCAGGGATGGAGGAGCCTGGTGGGCTGCCGTCTATGGGGTGGCACAGATTCGAACAGGACTGAAGAGGCTTAGCAGCAGCAGCAGTTAAAAAAAAACACACAAAGTGGCATTTCCAAATTGATACATTTTGAGTGCCTAATCTAGCAATTCCCATTGCTTCAACAGGGAAGGAGAATTCAGATCTAACGCAGAATTAGGCATTGTGTCAGTGTCTGCTGGAGATTTGATTTTTTGTTGTTGCTTGTTTTTTTAATTTGATGCAGTTCCTTATTAAAGGCATATTAATTTTTTTATTGTACTTATGAGGAATAGAGGTGGAACAAATATTTCTGAGATCTTCAAATACAGAATTAAATTTTGCAAAAATCACAATATGTAACTTTATAGCAGAGTAAACCATAGGCTTACTGTGCAACAGTACATTAAAGTTTGAGGGCTCAGTAGCTCAGTCATGTCCGACTATTTGAGACCCCATGGACTCCAGCCTGCCAGGCTCCTCTGTCCTTGGGATTATCTCCACAAGAACACTGGAGTGGGTTGCCATTTCTTCCTCCAGGGGATCTTCCCAACCTAGGGATGGAACCCTTAGCTCCTGCATTGGCTGGCAAATTCTTTACCACTGAGCCACGGAGGAAGCCCCATACATTAAGGAGATCTAATTAAAAATATAACAAGCATGTCTTAAGTAAGTATATGCCATACAGATTTTTTTTTTTAAGATATGGCAGATAAGGCACACCTGAACTCTGAGCTATGAAGTAGGTGTCATTACTAGCCATGTTTAACAAACAACCAAACTCAGGTAGTTGTTATAATTTGTACATGCAGCCAAGTCAATGACTGAGCTAGGATTTTAAGCTAGCTCCTTGCCTATTGAGCCCATGTTCTTATATTATGACCAGTGCCCAGAAACCTCGGCTATTTTCCATTGGCCCTGAAAGGGCTATAACTTTCCATTCGAAGAATATTCTATAATGACAAACGATGGAAAGGCAGTGCCGCCCTGAGGTCTCTGAACTGCAGAAGTAGCTATCAATCACACAGCAGATAAACAGATTTCAGAAGTTTTGTGTACAATATGTTCTTGAATTTGGACTTAAGCTCAGCCTGACATATAGTATTTCACTGCTAATGTGATCTCTTTATAGCAGAGGGAACATTCCTTTATAAAATTGTGTTGCATAACTTGTTTGCTTCCTAGCAAAACAGTTTTTGAATTTCCGTATAATTTCTGTTAAATCTATTTTTAAAGTTGAAGCTTAGGTCAAGTGCAAATATGAATATAGATTTATCCAGCATGCATAATTTGCAGTCTGTGTGGAACTGACTCATATGTCTTCAGTATCCGGCAGTCACGTGAACAGCTCTCCTGCTAAGAGTGACCTATTCATCCTTCAAATAAACATCCACAAGAGGAAGAAAAACAGTATGTACAGTTCCAAAAAAGGGACAACATATCATGCGTGAGCCAATGTGCTTGAGCCAATTCTGTCAACAATCTTTGGGATTAAAAGTTTCTTATTCAGAAAGCTTGTGGAAATGCTGAGAAATTCTAAATGTAAGCAATCCAAAAATACTAGGATTATATTCCTTTTTTTAAAAAAAGTGAATGACCAAATGAGTAAACAGTTTTCTTGAATATCTGCAGGATTATTTTGGAACTTGAGTTATTCCAAAAAAATGGTCTATATGACATAGAGATTTTTTTTTTGTATTTCCCCTAGTTCAATTTAGAAAAATGTATTAATTTATTTTCCCTTATAATTTATATACTTCTCAATGTCATCTGTATCTGTAGAGATATATAGAAGGCAAAATGCTTCAGGTACTCTATATGTGTTTTTTCTATGAGGGAAAAAATAAGCCACATTCACATTAATAATTTTTTAATGCATATGTTATTTTCAGTAAAAATGAAGACTAATATCAACTATAGAATAAAACTCATTTTCTGGGAAGATTTTACATTTTTTCAATACAAAGTGACTAAAATAAGGAGGATGAACTAATGTTCTGAAAAATTCATCCACCTTTAAAGGGATAAATGATCATTGCCTTGTTACATACTATATTTACAATAATTTTAGGATAAAATTGAAAGAATGTTTGAAGAACTTCTGGGTATATGAATGGTCTATTCTAGATGTGAACATCCCTTTAATATCATGGATTCCCATTTATGTGGGCTTTCGTAAAAGAAATGGAGAATTACACTACTTCTTTTTGGGGCTTCCTTGATGGTCCAGCAGGTAAAGAATCCACCTGCAATGCAGGAGACACAGGAGATGTGAGTTTGATCCCCTACAGTTGAAAACAGCAACCCACTTCAGTGTTCTTATTTGAAAAAACCCCATGGACAGAGGAGCCTGGAGAGCTACAGTCCAAAGGGTTGCAAGAGGTCAGACATGACTGAGTGACTAAGGGCACACACACACACACACACACACACACACACACACACACACACACACTACTTTTTTGTGTAAAGATACAAAGAAAATGCATTAAATAGAAGACTCTGTAGTAACATATAGTATTTAAAACAATGGGAAACAATCAAAGAGTTTAATAGTCTATACACATATGAAAGGTTATTTCTACGGATTTATCATTGCAATTGGATGCATATTTATATTAAGGTCATCTCATCTTAGTAATGTAGAAAATATTAAGAATTAAAAAATGGAATTCCAGGTTATGATAGCAAGATTTTCTTCAATTCAGATCTCCTTCTGACCTAGAATTTCAGGGGAAATATATCACAATTTTCCCATTAATATTAACTTTTTGAGGTGACCAAGGCATTGTTTGATGAAAGTTCTCTGTGGAGGGGAGGGGCAGATAAATAGAGAAATCTCTTCTGGATTAAAAGAGACTAAACAGACAAAATAATAAAATTGTATGCATGTAGTAAATTGTTTTCTTAGTATAAGCATTTTAAAAGTTAAATCACATTTCTTATATACTTCAAATTAAAGATTCTTTTCTAAATTTTATTATAAATCTAAAATGGAAAAAATAAAACATGCTAGTAATGAAAATTTAGTATACTACATATTTTTAAAAATATTAGAAATGCGTAAAATATAAAAACTTGCATTAGTTAATAATGATGCAGCTTGTTCCTAAATATAACTGAATATAATTAATGCTATGGAAGGGACACACAAATACGTATAGGTATATATTACTGCCTATCTATCTTACTACATATTATCTATTAACATATACCTTTTGGGGATATTGAATCATATGCATAATACTAAAATAAGTAAATCAAAAGACTGTGCAAGAATGAGGTGAAATTTCTGTCTACAGATTTCAACCCAGATGCAGAATACTTGCAGAAACATTCCAGTCATGACCCTACTGAACACGATGAACTGCTTCTTAGATTTCAGCTTTGTCTGCTATGTTCATGTTGCACCAGAATCCCAAGCCTTTCGCTGACTTTTACAATTCAGTGCCCTGCATTCCATGTGCATATTTCAAGTTTTAACTTTAACAGACTAATATTTTAGCCAATTATTTTATAATTGCTTTTATCTTTTAATGTTTGATCCAGATGGATGATATTTTCTATTCCAACATGGCTTGCAAATAGTTTTCTTCGTCCCTTGTTTTTATTCAATTTATGACTGTTTATTTCATTTCTGAAGTCTTTAACGTCTGACCCTACATGACAATTTTATAACCATTTTACTGACTCAAGACAAACTTTTTTAAAAAGTTGAAAACTGTAAAGGAAATAAAGGAAGCTGAAAATGAAACACAAAGTAAGAATACTGTGTAGAAAGGCAAGATAAACAATTAAAGAATGATGTGGAAGAGTTAAAAATACAGGGGACAGGAAAATGAAGTCATATTTATAAATTAAAAGGAAATTCCTTGAAAAAGAAATTATGTTCCTGTTTCACAGCTCTACATATTGACCCTTGGATCTTTAACTGTTTTTTTTTTTTCTTCAAAAATCATATGGCAATAGTCTTTTCTTATTCTCAGAGCAACTGACCTTTATCTGCTCTTCTCTGAGCAGAGGCAAGGAATTGTCTTCCCCGTTATATATTTTCCCTAACCTTTAATTTGGCAAAAATGTGTTGCTTTTGTAGTGACTCTGTTGGCTTGTGGTAAGAGTTGACTCACTGAAAAAGGCTTTGATGCTGGGAGGGATTGGGGGCAGGAGGAGAAGGGGACGACAGAGGATGAGATGGCTGGATGGCATCACTGACTCGATGGGCGTGAGTCTGAGTGAACTCCGGGAGTTGGTGCTGGAAAGGGAGGCCTGGCGTGCTGCGATTCATGGGGTCGCAAAGAGTTGGACACGACTGAGAGACTGAACTGAACTGAAGCTTTTTTTTGTGGTAGACTCAGAAATTCAGTGTCATGACCCAGTTTAGAAGTGTGTATGTGTATATGTGTCAGTATTGTTTTCTTTTTGAAACCCTGTTATAGTATATACATCCTGGAGGAGGGTATGGTGACCCACTCCAGAATCTTGCCTAGTGAATCCCATGGACAGAGGCTCCTGGCAGTCCATAGGTCACAAAGAGTTACCCACGATTGAAGCAACTGAGCATGAGTCCATAGTAGATACATACCTCCAGAGCAATATAGATGCCTAAAAGAAAAGATGCCTAAAAGACAAAATCATGAATTTTTGGACAGAAGAAAATAATACTCATCAGATATAACCAAAATACTTTAATAAAGATGGGAATTAGATACTTAGAAATAGGATAGGTCATTTATATTAGATCCTTTTGGGGAAAAATCAAGCAACTACACTTTTGTTTTTAACTATAATCATTATAAAAAATGTCTTTATTTGTATTTTCCAAGGTAACTGTTGAGTAAAATTGAATTCATAAGAAAAGTAAAACAGGAAACAGCAAAAAGTAAAATCAGTTTAGTTCAGTTGCTCAGTCGTGTCTGACTCTTTGCGACCCCAAGAATCGCAGCATGCCAGGCCTCCCTGTCCATCACCAACTCCCAGAGTTCACTCAGACTCACATCCATGAAGTCAGTGATGCCATCCAGCCATCTCATCCTCTGTCGTCCCCTTCTCTTCCTGCTCCCAATCCCTCCCAGCATCAGAGTCTTTTCCAATGAGTCAACTCGTCGCATGAGGTGGCCAAAGCACTGGAGTTTCAGCTTTAGCGTCATTCTTTCCAAAGAAATCCCAGGGCTGATCTCCTTCAGAATGGACTGGTTGGATCTCCTTGCAGTCCAAGGGACTTTCAAGAGTCTTCTCCAACACCACAGTTCAAAAGCATCAATTCTTTGGTGTTCAGCCTTCTTCACAGTCCAACTCTCACATCCATACATGACCACAGGAAAAACCATAGCCTTGACTAAACGGACCTTAGTCGGCAAAGTAATGTCTCTGCTTTTGAATATACTATCTAGGTTGGTCATAACTTTTCTTCCAAGGAGTAAGCATCTTTTAATTTCATGGCTGAAGTCACCATCTGCAGTGATTTTGGAGCCCCCCAAAATAAAGTCTGACACTGTTTCCACTGTTTCCCCATCTGTTTCCCATGAAGTGATGAGACTGCATGCCATGATCTTCATTTTCTGAAGGAGACACCCCACGTCTGAAGTCAGGGGCAGCGGCCGAGAGGAGCTACCCTGAATCTGAGGTCAGTGGTGGCCGGGAGGAACTACCCTCCGTCCGAGGTCAGTGGCTGCCGGGAGGAGACACTCCTCGTCCGAGGCCAGGGGCAGCTGGGAGAAGGAAGCTCGTGCTTAAGGCCAGAGGCGGTGGCCCTGAGGAGCCACCCCACACCCGAAGCCAGGGGCAGCGGCCAGGAGGAGCAACCCCACACCTGAGGAGCAGTGGCTGCACAGGTGCAGGAAGGCCTAGAGGAGCCATCCCACATTGAAGATCAGGAAGGGCCGCGGTGAGGAGATACCCCTCTTCCAAGGTAAGGAGCAGCAGCTGTGCTTTGCTGGAACAGACGTCAAGAGGTACCCCGTGCCCAAGGTAAGAGAAACCCAAGTAAGATGGTAGGTGTTGCAAGAGGGTTCAGAGGGCAGACACACTGAAACCATACTCACAGAAAACTAGTCAATGCAATCACACTAGGACCACAGCCTTGTCTAACTCAATGAAACCAAATCATGCCCTCAGGGCAACCCAAGACGGGTGGAGAGGTCCCCAAGATGGTGGAGAGGTCTGACAGAATGTGGTCCACTGGAGAGGGGAATGGAAAACCACTTCAATATTCTTGCCTTGAGAACCCCATGAACAGTATGAAAAGGCAAAATGATAGGATACTGAAAGAGGAACTCCCCAGGTCAGTAGGTGCCCAATATGCTACTGGAGATCAGTGGAGAAATAACTCCAGAAAGAATGAAGGGATGGAGCCAAAGCAAAAACAATACACAGCTGTGGATGTGACTGGCGATAGAGGCAAGGTCCTTTGCTGTAAAGAGCAATATTGCATAGGAACCTGGAATGTCAGGTCCATGAATCAAGGCAAATTGGAAGTGGTCAAACAGGAAATGGCAAGAGTGAACGTCGACATTCTAGGAATCAGTGAACTAAAATGGACTGGAATGGGTGAATTTCACTCAGATGACCATTATATCTACTACTGTGGGCAGGAATCCCTCAGAAGAAACAGAGTAGCCATCATGGTTAACAGAAGAGTCTGAAATGCAGTACTTGGATGCAATCTCAAAAACGACAGAATGATCTCTGTTCGTCTCCAAGGCAAACCATTCAATATCACAGTTATCCAAGTCTATGCCCCAACCAGTAAGGCTGAAGAAGCTGAAGTTGAACGGTTTTATGAAGACCTACAAGACCTTTTAGAACTAACACCCCAAAAAGACGTCCTTTTCATTATAGGGGACTGGAATGCAAAAGTAGGAAGTGAAGAAGCACCTGGAATAACAGGCAAATTTGGCCTTGGAATGCGGAATGAAGCAGGGCAAAGACTGATAGAGTTTTGCTAAGAAAATGCACTGGTCATAGCAAACACCCTCTTCCAACAACACAAGAGAAGACTCTACACATGGACATCACCAGATGGTCAACACCGAAATCAGATTGATTATATTCTTTGCAACCAAAGATGGAGAAGCTCTATACAGTCCGCAAAAACAAGACCAGGAGCTGACTGTGGCTCAGATCATGAACGCCTTATTGCCAAATTCAGACTTAAATTGAAGAAAGCAGGGAAAACCACTAGACCTTTTAGGTATGACCTAAATCAAATCCCTTATGATTATACAGTGGAAGTGAGGAATAGATTTAAGGGCCAAGATCTGATAGATAGAGTGCCTGATGAACCATGGAATGAAGTTCGCGACATTGTACAGGAGACAGGGATCAAGACCATCCCCATGAAAAAGAAATGCAAAAAAGCAAAATGGCTGTCTGGGGAGGGCTTACAAATAGCTGTGAAAAGAAGAGAGGTGAAAAGCAAAGGATAAAAGGAAAGATATAAGCATCTGAATGCAGAGTTCCAGAGAATAGCAAGAAGAGATAAGAAAGCCTTCTTCAGCGATCAATGCAAAGAAATAGAGGAAAAGAACAGAATGGGAAAGACTAGAGATCTCTTCAAGAAAATTAGAGATACCAAGGGAATGTTTCACACAAAGATGGGCTCGATAAAGGACAGAAATGGTATGGACCTAACAGAAAAGTAAAATAGCAAACAGCAAATAGTAAAAACAGTACCACAGAGAATATAGACATGAATAAATGTTTTGAAATATATAAAATAATAACAAATGTACATTAGTTAAGACTCATGGTGATGTCCAAGGCTTTACAGTTGAGCTTAAAAATAAAAGTCCAACAATGTATTTCTTACAAGAAATGTGTAAGAAAATGAGAAAAAGTTCAGAGTGAAAACATAAATAAATTAGGATAAGAATAAATGAAAAGCCAAGAGGCAATTTATATTTCTTAAATTTTGAGACAGCAATCTCTTTGTGAAAAGAGTAATTTGTGAAACAATTCATAGTCATGGATTTTTAGCTTTTGTCAACAGAACATCAAACATGCAAAATAAAATCTGTTCAGTTATAGAGACTGTGTCAGGGTACAATTTTCATATGTTCTAACTTTCATAACTGACTAGGCTAATAAGTATTATTTAAAATATTGTTAATAGGGCTGTATTAAAAATATGTGTTTATTCATTTAAATATTTACGAGTGTTTACCATGTATCAGACTCTCTCCATATGTGGGGGATAGAACAGAAAAATGTATGTCTTCATGTTACTTCTTGTGTGTATTCTATTTAGGAAGATGGATGCTGGTGGCAGAGGCAAGATGCAAGCCCAAGCTTCTTCCACGTATTGGCTTGGTCGATCTTATTCAAGTTCATCATCTCTTTTCTTTAGTTTTCTCATCTAAAGGGTAGGTTATTTTGAGGATTAGGTATGCTTTTAAATTAAATATGTCAATAAGTGTAGATCAATGTCTAGCACATTGCAAGTCCTGCGTAAAGGTTTCTTCTTATAACATGTTCCTAAATTGTTCATACTTTAGGATGGAAATTGAACCTTGAAAGTAAAATAACAGAAATCCATCATTCATGTTTTTGTCACCATATACTTAAACTATAGAGTAAAAGAAAACAATTTCAAACAAATATTTATAATTGACTACCTATTAGAGATTTTAAGATGCTTCTTTTTAAAATATTTTTATTATTTCTCCCTAGAGACACTTGTGTTGCTTAGTATATGTTTCTATGCTCTGTTGTCCATAATTTGTTTTATATTTCCATTATTTTAATGTGTGTCTATTTATTCTGCTTCATTACTAATAAGATTTCTGTCAATGTCTGCTATGTTATTTATTACTCCCCATATTCCTTTTAAATGAAACATTGCATTTCAGACTCCTTTCAATTTTTCCGTGTTTCAACATTTTTAATTTATCTTTAGCTAGTTGACTTTTCACCTAAATTTGCTTATCTATGAATCTCTCTGTTTCATATTTACAATTGATTTTTGATGTCAGTTCATCATATTTTTAAAGATTCTTTTTCTTTTAGATTCTTATAAAAAACAATTTAAGCAGCTATTTAAACTCTTCTGAATCTTCCATAATATAGTTTTCTTATTTTGCAGTATGTTTGATTATTTCGCAGCACTTGGCAGTACTTTTCATGCCAAGTATTTTTATACACATATTCTTGAGTGAGTTTGTTTCAGAAGCACCACTTGAAGTTGGAGGTTGGAGGCAAGGTATTAACTTCTGTCAGAATGGCAGCATTTTTCTATGATGGGTTAAGATTGGACACAAAAACCTGCCATAGACAAAATTATCTTTGTCCAGTTGGCTCTGGTGATAACAAAAGCTTTATTATTCTTCACAAAATTATAAAATTATCTATACTCTATTACAATTGATGGATGCAGAATACCCCAATAGTTACATAGGCCAAAGGTTTTGCAGATACTCCAGTATAGCTGTAGTGACTTGCAATTCCAGATTCCTAGTGACACTAGAGGCTGACCTCCTTCCTGAATACTCTGTGGCACAATAAATGATTTCTTTGATAGTGTTATCAAAAATTCAAAGGGAAAATCACAGGGGAAATACAAAGTTACAGTTGAAGCATAAATATATCACAAGTGGTTTTTCCATCTTATTTACCAGAAATTATCTACACCATTGTTTTTGGGAATTGAGATAGGTATTTACCTAAAGTTGAATATTTGAAAATCAGGAAAAACAGAACTATTAGTCAATTTGTTACAACATAAAATAAAGCTTTAATTGGCAATTGAATGTTATTCTGTACCCAGTACTCTCCTAATGATTAAATAGTAAAATTTGTTACTCACAATTTGCATGTGAAGAAATTGAGATACAAGCATGCAAATTAAATTGCCAAATACAACACATAGTTCATGTCAGAGACTGTCAGAGACGGTAGCTAAATGCATGTTGTCTCCTATAGCTTCTGTGTTGTTACTCTAATAGATGCTTGTATGAAATAGTTTAGCCTTAACTAAACTGTCTGATGGGAAAACAAATTCACCAAAATCAGCTAATCAAAACCATTGAACCATTTTCCAAAATGGCTGAACCATTTTACAGTCCCACCAGCAGAACACAGGAATTTCATACCTTTGTCAACACTTGTTATTTTCTGTTTTCCTGTTCGTTTATTTTTTAATACCTGCTATCCTAATGGCTGTGAGGTGATATCTCACTGTGGATTTGATTTGATTTGCATTTCCCTAATGATTAGCAATGTTGAACATCTCCTTTTGGGATTATTGACCATTTATATAACTTGCTTGGAAAAGGCATTGGCACCCCACTCCAGTACTCTTGCCTGGAAAATCCCATCGACAGAGGATTGGTAGGCTGCAGTCCATGGTGTCGCTAAGAGTCAGACACGACTGAGCAACTTCACTTTCACTTTTCACTTTTATGCATTGGAGAAGGAAATGGCAACCCACTCCAGTGTTCTTGCCTGGAGAATCCCAGGGGCAGGGGAGCCTGGCGGGCTGCTGTCTATGGGGTTGCACATAGTTGGACACAACTGAAGCAACTTAGCAGCAGCAGCAGCATATAACTTGCTTAGAGAAATATCTCTTACAATCAGTTGCCATTTTTAGCCAGTTTTTTTTTTTAATAATCAGTAAAAAAGTTGCTTAAAAATAAATTTTAAACATCAATTTCTTAAAAAAAGTGGACATTTGTCTTTATGTTCTGAAAGTTTAATTTTGAAATATTTTGTTAGTTGTGACAGTTCTATAGCTCAAAGGACAAAATACCTGTAAAGCAATTTTCCTTAGTGTTAGATTTGTAGTTATATTAACAAGTCCTTTTATTGATAAACTAAAACTTTTCTTTGGCTTTATAGGCAGAATCTTCAGTTCATTTCAGTCGCTCAGTAGTGTCTGACTCTGCAACCCCATGGACTGTAGCATGCCAGGCCTCCCTGTCCATCACCAACTCCTGGAGTTTACCCAAACTCATGTCCAATGAGTTGGTGATGCCATCCAACCATCTCATCCCTCTGTCATCCCCTTCTCCTCTCGCCTGCAATCTTTCCCAGTATCAGAGTCTTTTCAAATGAGTCAGCTCTTCGCATCAGGTGACCAAGGTACTGGAGTTTCAGCTTCAACATCATTCCTTCCAATGAATATTCAAGACAGATTTCCTTTAGGATGGACTGGTTGGATCTCCTTGCAGTCCCAGGGACTCTCAAGAGTCTTTTCCAACACCACAGTTCAAAAGGATAAATTCTTCTGCGTTCAGTTTTCTTTATAGTCCAACTCTCACATCCATACATGACTACTGGAAAAACCATAGCCTTGAGGAGACGGACCTTTGTTGGCAAAGTAATGTCTCTGCTTTTTAATATGCTGTCTAAGTTGGTCTTAACTTTTCTTCCAAGGAGCAAGTGTCTCTTAATTTCATGGCTGCAGTCACCATCTGCAGTGATTTTGGAGACCCCAAAAATAAAGTCTTGCACTGTTTTCACTGTTTCACCACCTATTTGCCATGAAGTGATGGGACCAGATGCGATGATCTTAGTTTTCTGAATGTTGAGCTTTAAGCCAGCTTTTTCACACTCCTCTTCCAGTTTCATCAAGAGGCTCCTCAGTTCTTCACTTTCTGCCATAAGGGTGGTGTCATCTGCATATCTGAGGTTATTGATATTTTCCCAGCAATCTTGATTCCAGCTTGTGCTTCATCTAGCCCAGCATTTCTCATTATGTACTCTGCATATAAGTTAAATAAGCAGGGTGACAATATACAGCCTTGATGTACTCTTTTTCCTATTTGGAACCAGTCTGTTGTTCTATGTCCAGTTCTAATTGTTGCTTCCTGACCTGCATACAGATTTGTCAAGAGGCAGGTCAGGTTCTCTGGTATTCCAGAATCTTACTAGAAAATTATCAGTTTTACCTAAGTATCTAGGTGGCAGTGAGTTGTACAACAAGAAGTCTCACATATACCATTTTCTTGCTCTCTTAAAATTTCAGTATAGATATTATCTTTGATTACGGGTTCTTGATAGGAATATTTTTAAATAGCCTACTGTTTTTTCCAAGCTACAATTAGACAATATAATTAATAGTTTACTTGATTTTAAAAACTATTACATCAATTTCATCCCACTCTCCCCCCTAAAAGTAAAGATGAAAACATGGTTTTATGATTTAGGATTGGAAATGTCAATATGTTTGAGAATAACATTTCTTGAGTCCATGGGCATATTAATTTATTCAAATTTGAATCCCCTCTTTGTTATTTCCTTTCCTTTTAGAAATTTTTCTCAGCAACACCATGAATCTGGTATAGCAAAACACGACCACCTTCTAACCTAAACTCTCCTATACTGAGAAATCCTAGGAATAGTTGATTCTGTCCCAAAACTTAGATAAAATTGTTCTTTGTTTGACAGACCTTTCCTTTATTTTTACTTAGCTTTTCTGTATTTGACATGAAAGTAATACAACCTCGTAAGATGGGTGAAGCTAGGGAAGAGGAGCTAAGGAGGCTGATGCGGTCTCTTTTGAGCTTCGCCTGCAAATATTTTCCCAGGTTAGAAAGAGTCTTCCTGACTCATACTCCATTTAGTCCATGGTGCTTGGAATGTGAATTCAGGATGACACCATAACTGGCAAGTATCAATTCTCAGACTTCTCCCCAACCTGGGAGTGAGATGCCACAGTCTGTGCTTCCATAAGCCCCTTGTGTTGAATAGATACACATTAACATCTGAGAAACTATGGAAAGTCCAAGTTACTAGGGCTAAGCCTCTCATAGGGATTTGAGGTTATATAATTAGAATAATGGGCTTCTCTGGTGGCTCAGATGGTAAAGAATCTCCCTGTAATAAGGGAATGGCAACCCTCTCCAGTATTCTTGCCTGGAGAATTCCATGGACAGAGGAGCCTGGTGGGCTACAGTCCATGGAGTCACAAAAAGTCAGGCATGACTGAGCAAATTTCACACACACAGTTAGAGTAATAGCCAGAGTGATTTGTTTTCCAGAGTTGTTGCTGTAGGATAAATAGTTCTGTGTCAATTCTTGGCAGTAGCAGTTAGTTTGAAATCCAGATTGCTTTTAGAAGTTCAAATTATAACCATTTTTTGGTCTTTCTTTCAGGTTCAATATATCATCATTATTTGTTAATTCCATGTTCATGAATTTGTCTCCTTGCTACTATTTATTTGTAACTCTAAAATCATTTTTTTAAATAATAACAGATACACGCATAGTGGCAAAAATTTGAGTTGCCCAACATTCCCAGCTGAGGTCAAACACAGATTTTCTGCCTTCTCTTCTCTTTGCAGCTCTCATTCTATAAACAAGTGTCCTTTCATGGTCTGTTTGGTGATGTGTGTTTTTGCATTTTGGGACTTTTTGTTGATGATTTTGCTGTTTAAATGATCCTTAAGCATAAGGCTAAAGTGCTATATTTTGTTCCTAGGGAAAATAAAGGCAAGAAAGAATAGATTTATAGAGAAAAATATGTGTGGTCAATAAGCTTTATTCAGGCATGACTTTTAGTAAATTTGACTGTGAGTTCAATGTTACTGAGTCAGCAATATACACTAAGATTGAATAATAAAAATATGAGATTGGAGGCTCCAGGAACCCAACCCTGTATTTTCATTAAAGCAATGGTTCAGTATTCACTAATTCATTGTTTACAACTTTATAGAATGAAACAGCTTTGAATAATGAGAATCAATGGTATATGATTTCTCATTATCAGTTACCTACTTAGCTTACCTGATGCAAAGAGCTGACTCATTTGAAAAGACCCTGATGCTGGGAAAGATTGAGGGCAAGAGGAGAAGGGGACAACAGAGGATGAAATGGTTGGATGGCATCA
This sequence comes from Capricornis sumatraensis, assembly GCF_032405125.1. Lineage (NCBI taxonomy): Eukaryota > Metazoa > Chordata > Mammalia > Artiodactyla > Bovidae > Capricornis > Capricornis sumatraensis. The sequence goes on along the minus strand of NC_091081.1, from coordinate 65,910,723 downwards.
TCCACTCAATGGACATGGGTTTGGGTGGACTCCAGGAGTTGGTGATGAACAGGGAGCCCTGGCGTGTTGCAGTTCACGGAGTCTCAAAGAGTTGGACATGACTGAGCGACTGAACAGAACTGAACCAACTTACAAAAATAACTCCATTTAGTGTTGGCTTAATAGTGTATTGTTTGCCATTGACTTAATCTTGTACTGCCCAAATCTTTTTAAGATTGAGTTAATGTCTGACTTTCAAATGTTTCCTGGACAATCTTTAATGGCTTGTTCAAATCCTGTTTTCTTTTTCCTCTGGTGATTGTATAATTCAGGACAAGTTTCATGTTCAAAAAAATTGCTTCCAGAAGCATCCAAACATGTATCTATTATTTGATAAAGAGGAACATACTCTAATTCTGATCCTTGAGGCACATGGAACAGATGCAATCTACTCTATTAAAACATGCTTTAGTTATACTGGAAATTTTATAGCTAAAAATGTTAAGGAAACAGATTGGAAGAAAAGTAGATTCTGAAAAATCATCTAAGCATAAGACGCATTTTAACCTCCATGAGTTTTAGAGACAGGCCAGTGACCATCCCCTGGCTATTTTTATACCTGTGGATTGTTTAATTCTATTAGGTAATATAAAATACCAAGATGTGGACTGTATTACAAGATTCTTTATAAGCTATATGCTTTTGAATTTTTTTCTTATTTACTGTTAAATGTAATTGCATTTTACAGTTTAATCCTTGGGGCATTTCTTGAGGTTTCTTGTTTTTTGTTTTTACATTTGGATATATCTCTCATCAGCTTGAGATGGATTTAGAAGTGGAGTGAAGAAATAAAGAGCCAATATATTTATTCACTTGAAATTAGAAATTTTGAATTAGCAAAAGCAAATTGCCAGAATAATAGACATTGTTTCCACTATTTACTTATATAGTTGTAATTTAGTAAAAACTCATGTCTGTTAATCATTCAACTTATAATGATACTAAATTTTCATACAAAATATTCAAGGGTGAATCAATAAATGCCAATTTTTTTGTTCTCAGAAATATCCTATGGGCAGCAAAGCGATTTAAATAGCCCACCCATGAAGCCTGTGGTATTTTCATTTTATTTTATTTAGGTATAAATTTCTTTGTGAATCATAGGTGAATTATTTTTAATGATAAAGTGGAAACATTTTATAATTTTGGTTATTTGTAAATGGGTCATATATTAAATATTCAATTAGAATTTAAGATGATTTATATTTTAACTTCAGCATTTCCTTTGGCTTTTATTATTTTATGTATTTTATGATTTAACTTTATGTAGATTCCTAAGTCATTTATGATAGTTTGCTGGAATATTTATTGTGTCTGTTAGAAGATCTTTAAGAATGACTAAATCCCATAATGCAACATCAAGGTTTTAAAACTTAGGGAAATGGCAATTTATTGATGTTACATCAGTATTATAGGCAACTCTTATTTCATAACAGAAGTAAAATCTCATAATGAACTCAATGAGAATAATGATGAGAAGGCTTTTTAAAAATGTTATTCTAATATGTCTTTAATCAATTAATTATTAGTCTTTTTTTTTTTTAACAAGAACTCAAAAAATAAGATTCATAGCATGAAGCCAAAAGATCTAATGTATTTTGTCCATCAAGCTCTTTAACTTCAGACAATAAGGGTTTGGGCAACATGATAATCATATCCCCTTTGCTACTTCATGATCAGAAATACACATAGGAACAAATTCTGGCCAAAAGCATTTAAGAGATTTTTCTTAAAATTTATTTCTCATATCTATATGAGAACCATAGTAAAAAAAAAAAAAATCCTTAAGATCACTCCTGCATTTTACGGAATAACTTGATGATAGCATCCAACTTGTCACCACCTTGAGAAAAAGCCCATCTCAAGGCTGGGGGAAGCAAAGGGGGAAAACCTGCTTTTAATGAAATATTAAGCCACTAGGTCCACTGATGCTGGAAGGTGCACAAACTGTAAATAAATACAGAGAGCCTATTTTTTAGGCATGTGAAGTGAAAGTCGCTCAGTCATGTCTGACTCTTTGCGACCCCATGGACAAAGTCCATGGAATTTTTTAGGCCAGAATACTGGAGTGGGTAACCATCTTCTCCAGGGGATCTTTCCGACCCAGGAATTGCACCGGGGTCTCCTGCATTGCGGAGAGATTCTTTACCAACTGAGCTATCAGGGAAGCCCTTTTTTTTAAGGCATGCCTAGGGGTTTCTGAGGGTTTCAATCAAAATCATCTTAGTAATTTTTAAAATAAAAATATTCCTTTCCAATGACTAAGATCTGTTATTTATTTCAATGTAATCATGCTTTATAAAGATTTAGTCCTCTGAGAGTCATTGCATATTATAGTTTTTTCTTTAAATTTCATCCAAAGCAAATAAACACAATAAACTTCTATCCTAAAATGTGGTAGTTTTTCCAAGACAAAGGTTTTTCTTATTACTTCTACTACCATATGGTGGTTATATATTGACTTGTTTTGTATTGACTTCTTTGCCAAAAACTCCTAACACACTCATACAGTTCTTTTGTGCCCAAACACTTCTCTCCAAATATGAGGTTGAAATGGAAGTTATATTTCAAAAATATATTTCCCTCCTCACAGCTTATTGCTCCAGGGGTTTACATTTAGTACAATACAAATGCAAGTAGGCTATAAGTTTTGGACTTAAGACCAAGCAGAGCATGTCTGAGTCTCTCTTTGATGGTAAATATTTTTGTTTCGAGATATGTGGCTGAGGAGGGGAATGTCTTTTCTGACAGTGAAGCCAACAGTCAGAGAAAACCAAAGACAAGTGAAGGAGAGAGAAGTAATGATTTTTAATGAAAATCCCTTCCTGTCAAAATTAGGCAAAAGATATGAACAGATGTAAATACAATTTTCCACGAGGAAAATCTCTTTCCCATCTCTCTACACTGTTCTTATGTCCTACACCACCACATTTCCTTATGGACATAGAAATTTAACATTCTTGATGATCAAATCATACTTACTAAGTTATCTCTGACTTGTCTTGTCCCTCTCCGGTTATTTCTCTTGTCTCTGTGAAGACTCTGGGCAGCACTGATGGTTGCTGTGGCCACTGGAAGCTGAGGAAAAAGGAGTGCAGCAGTAGCAAAGCAATATTAGCATACAATTAGGAAAAGGAGAGGAAATGAAGGGGGATATGCAACTAGTGAAAGGCAATTAGATCATCAGAATGAGAATCTTCCTAGGATGAAGATGTCTGTAAGACTTGTTTCAGAATACCTGAAAAATGTTAGAAAGACTGCCTAAAATTTCTCCAGTGAAAAGAGAAATGACAGTAGATTTCTAGGCAATCATGAGTGAAAAAACCTCATGATTGTATCCAAATGAGTTATGTTTGTTCAATGTGACAGTTAAGGTTGTATAATGTGAACATGGATCGTAAGCTCTAAGGATTAAAAGCAACAGGCATACAACACAGAATAAGATACATACAAACATATATGCTGGCTAAATTAATGACAATAGTAGGAGTATTATAAAAGCTGATATAGAGCAAGTAGATTACAAGTAATGGGAATTTTAAGTTTATATCAGTAAATGGAATAAAGTGTTTAAATGATGCCAGGAAAAAATAAAGAATTTCAATATTAATCATGACAACAGGGAAATGTATTTTACATTATTTTACACGAGCAACAATTATAGCTTCAACATCACATACATATACATGCAAACACACACATATGGCTGGCTATTCTTTGGAGCACAATGAGTAATAAACTATTAACACAGTTTCATTTATTTATGCCACACACTCTCAATTCTTTCTATATTTATGACCTTGTATTGGGATCTAAGGGAAAATGTTGATTAAAAATGTAATGATTTTATCCTCAAGCAGTGTGTTTTCTTCTTGGGGAAAAAATGAAATAACAAGGAGGATATGATGCAGTGTGTCTGTTTTTACTTTCTAATAAAACAAAAGGTGAGAAAGGATGAAGGGTAGCTACTAGACAAGGACTCTTGATCAAAATTATGCCCAGCAAACAGTTGGAGTTTATGTAGGGGTGAGTCATAAGAACTAAAGCAAAGAAATAAGGAAGTGACAGCCACCTTTTAAAAAAAAGTCTGGAACAGAATGAGTGGTGGTGAAAAGAGGCAAAAGAGTTGTGTAGGAAAATCGATCACAGCAGATTTTGCAATGCATATAACATAGAGTTTGTAATCTAAGAGCAAGGTAATCAGAAGAACAGTTTCAAGCATGGAAGTGATACTGAAATGTTTGTTCAATAGAAAAACCATTTTGAATTAACAATACTAAAAGCCAGGTGGAGATTACTCTGGACCAAAATAACAAGATATTGAAAAAAAAAAAGTAAAAACCAAGCTTTTAATGCATCACTGAGGTAATGAGAAAGCTAGAAATCCATAAAATTCTCATGTATTTAGTTGGGTCCCATACCTTTTTATCTTACATTTTATTAGCTCTTTTGTTCTACAAATGTGTCTGATGATAAATGTGATGATCTACATAGATGAGATAAGAAATGAAGAGGAGGATTTAAGGCTGGACCAATGGACAAATCTACAAAGGTTACTGATAAAGAATTACAAACTTTGGAACGATATATCAGTTTGAAAAGTGATACATGATATCTGTCTTACTGTGAAAGCTTTGTGTCAGTGGGTTTTACATGGGCTGACAGTCCAACTTGGCATAGTTCTTTAGGTTGTCTGTGGGAATTCAAAGTGCAAAAATTTGCCAGAAAAATTAAAGAAACTTATTCTATGACTCACAGTCATTTGACAGATAATGCTACTGATAACTTTACAGTTGATCCTTAAACAATGTGAGGGTTAGGGGCACCAACCCCTGCACAGTCAGAAACCTGTGAGCTGCTATCTCTGCCTCAGAAGCTAACGATTTAATAAAGGCTCACATAAGGGCAGGAAGCTGAAACATTTTCCATAGAATCAGGACAAATGCTAGAGTTCTTTTAATGTCGTATAGTATGATTTCTAATCAAACACAAACTTTGCCCCACACTTAGTTAGAGATCTGTAAAATGAAAATATAGGTATTATATTTATTGAGAAAATTCAGAGTATAAGTGGAAACACACAATTTAAATCCTTCTTCTTCAAGGGTCAACCTTATGGCTTTTAGAGTCTGAAAATAAATTTTCCTTAAAAAGTTCATCCTGTAAAAGGGAATCAAGCTATTCAGTAGCAAAGAATATTGTCCAGAATATGATAAATCACACAGTTGTCAAAAACCTGATAATTGCAGCATGTAAAATTACTGGCGTTGTTCAGTTGCTAAGTCATGTCGGACTCTTTGCTCATGTATTGCAGCATGCAAGGCTTCCCTGTCCTTCTGTCTCCCAGACTTTGCTCAAATTCATGCCCATTGAGTCAATGATGCCATTCAACCATCTCACTCTCTGTCACCACCTTTTCTTTCCCTCATTTTCTCCTAGCATCAGGGTCTTTTCCAATGAGTCAGCTCTTCACATCAAGTGGCCCAAGCATTGGAGCTTCAGCATCAGTCCTTCCAATGAGTATTCAGGGTTGATTTCCTTTAGGATTGACTGGTTTGAACTCCTTGCTGTCCATGGGACTATCAAGAGTCTTCTCCAGCACCACAATTCAAAAGCATTAATTCTTCAGCTTTCAGCTTTCTTTATGGTCCAACTCTCAAATCTGTACGTGATTAGTGGGCGTGACAACTATGACTAGCTATGACAAACCTAAACAGCATATTAAAAAGCAGAGACATCACTTTGCCAACCAAGGTGCATAAAGTCAAAGTTATGGGTTTTCCAGTAATCATGTAAAATTATAGTGAGGAAATTGCCAGGACAGGATGCTGAATGAAAATCCGAAAGGCTCTTTTCTCAAGGACTGTGATCACCAATGTATTGATGATATGTCACAGAACATTGGAGAAGGCAATGGCACCCCACTCCAGTACTCTTGCCTGGAAAATCCCATGGACGGAGAAGCCTGGTAGGCTGCAGTCCATGGGGTCACTAAGAGTCAGAAACGATTGAGCGGCTTCACTTTCATTTTTCACTTTCACGTATTGGAGAAGGAAATGGCAACCCACTCCAGTGTTCTTGCCTTGAGAATCCTAGGGATGGGGGAGACTGGTGGGCTGCTGTCCATGGGGTCACACAGAGTTGGACATGACTGAAGCGATTTAGCAACAGCAGCAGCACAGAACATTGGAAAGGATTTATATTATTGTTGTTCAGTTGCTCAGTCATGTCCAAAATTTGTGGCCCCATGGACTGCAGTACACCAGGCTTCCCTGTCCTTTAGTATCTCCCGGAATTTGCTCAAACTCATGTCCACTGAATCAGTGATGCCATTCTACCATCTCATCCTCTGTTGTCCCCTTCTCCTCCTGCCTTTGATCTTTCCCAACATCAAGGTCTTTTCCAATGAGTCAGTTCTTTGCATCAGGTGGCCAAGGTACTGGAGCTTCAGTTTCAGCATCAGTCCTTCCAATGAATATTCAGAGTTGATTTCTTTCAGGGTTTACTTGTTTGAACTCCTCGCTGTCCAAAGGACTCTCAAAATTATTCTCCAGCACCACAACTCAAAGACATCAATTCTTTGGTGCTTAGTCTTTTTTATTATCCAGCTCTCCATTCCATAAATAACTATTATAAAAACCAAAACTTTGACTACATGGACCTTTGCTGACAAAGTAATGTCTCTGTTTTTTTAATACACTGTCTAAGTTTGTCATAGCTTTTCTTCCAAGAATAAGTGTCTTTTAATTTCATGGCTGCAGTCACCATGTGCAGTGATTTTGGAGCCCAAGAAAATAAAGCCTCTCACTTTATTAAAAATAAAGCCTCTTCCATTGTTTCCCCATCTATTTGCCATGAATGATGGGACCAGATGCCATACGGTTCATTTTTTGGAATGTTGATATGTCACAGGACATTGAAAAAATTTTATATAATAACCTAAAAAACAAGAGCTTCACTATTCAGGTTGATGAGTCAACAGATGCTATCAATAATATCATTCTGTAACATTTGTAATATGTGTAAATGGTGATGAATATTATTATAGGTTCCCCTGTGCAGAGTGTTCTCTGAAACAAGCAAAGGGCTACATGTACTTGGTGTTTAATCTTTATAACTTGGGCAGAAATTCTGTCTTGGAGGAAGTGCATTGGCATATCTGCAGAGTAATCCCATCAGTGATTGGCTCCCATCTGTAATAAATCCAGAGTCCCAGCATTGTCATAAAACAATGCTATGTTCACAGATATGTTCTGAGGTTTAAAAATGCATGAAAATGAAATATTAATAAGTAGAATGGTCAAGTTTGTTAAACCAAGAACTTACTCAAAACTCTTTAAAAGATTGTATAAATCAAAAACAAAAAAACTCAGGCAAAGAATATATATACACAAAATATATGCATCTCATGTTACACAAAGGAATCTTGTGGTTTAATAGAGAAACAGTTACTGATAGGATGCTATAACTGAAAGGGAAATTATAGGAGCACTTTCAAGAAAATTGTAGGTCATCCTTGGATGAGGACTTTAGATGAAAAATAACTGCAAAAATGAGCCTAATTGGCAGACATTTTTCATCACGTGATCCAATTTAACAATTCTTATAACAAGTCATTTTACTTCAAATGATAAGATTTTTGTATTTAAAATTGAAAAAGTCATATATTTGCAAAATTATGTTATAAAAGAAAATCTTGAAATTCCACTGTTGCTTGGATTTGGAGTGAGAAAGAATGAGTGGTGGTGGTAGCTGAGTCGCTAAGTCATGTTGGACTCTTGAGACCCCAGGGACTGTAGCCCATCAGGACCATTTGTCCATGGGATTTCCCAGGGAAGAATACTGGAGTGGGTTGCCATTTGAGAAAGAATAGGAACAAGGCAAAAAACTTATTGAAAAACATCTGGAGAACTACAGAGAAGCACTGAACAGAATTGTTTCTTCCTCTCAACGCCAATATATGACACTGATAGACTCTTTCAGTGACACTTCTGTTCAGTCTGCATACTTGACTTTGAAAGAAGAGGAAGTATTTTGTGAGCTGCAGTCTGGTCAGACACTCAAGATTAGAGTTATCAATCTGTCTCTAGACAAGTTCTATAGATCTGTGAAAGAAGATCCCTTATGTCAGAAGAAAGCACTGAGCATTTTCATGTAGTTTTTCCTTCCAGTTTTATTAATTTATAATTGACATGCAACAGTGTATACATACAAGGTGTACAGAGTAATGATTCGATTTATATCGTGGAATGATGACTACAGTAAATTTAGTATCTCATATAGACACAAAATTAAAGGGAAAAAGATGGAATTTTTTTTCTTAGTGATGAGAACTGTTAAGATTACTCTCTTAAGAACGTTCATATACAATATACAGCAGTGTTAATTATATTTATCATGTTATGCAATGTATTTCTAGTATTTATCTTATAGCTGTAAATTTATATCTTTTGACTGCCTTCATTCATTGAGAAAGTTTTTAACTTCTTTCATGTATATTCAAACTTCTTGTTTAACAGTCATTGACTGTAAGAATAGAAATTGTCTCATTTGTGTTAAAAATTAAAATCATCTGTTAGCTGTAAAGTTGATCATCATTAAATAACTGTGCAGCAAAAAAAAGCACACATTTTATACTTACTATGTAAGAGCCATTCTTTACAGCTGATTTCAGAATAATTTTATGTGTATAGAGAATAGTTTAAATGATTATGTAGCCAACAAATAAGTGTAACAGTTTATAACTGACATATTGAGTATAATCATATCACTTAGAAAATGTTTTTTTCAAACACAGTAAATGATATCTTATACTGTAAGTTTAATTTCATGCCTTTGGTTTATGGTTTTAGTTTTATCATTGAGATCAATCCCTTTCATATTGTAACATCAAATAATATCTAATTAAAATACTTGCTTAAATATTTATTTTATGAGTTATAAAATATTTGAAAAGGAAATAAATTAATGTCCAAAAAAGGTATACTAAGCTTAATACTTCCTTTTTTGTTTTTCGAGAAGGCTTGGTTGAAAAGTCATTTTTCAACTTTAAGAAGAGGAAGAAAAGAAGGACAACTCTTGCATTTTCGAAGAGGACTTCCCTGGTGGCTCAGACGGCAACGTGCCTCTCTACAACGTGGGAGACCCCGGTTCACAGATAACCTCCTTAGAATTCTAAATAGTAGAAATGTGTGGCAAACCTTTTAGGCCAACTAGGATTGGATTAATAAATAAGTTAATTAAAGAGGAAGAAAAATGGGAGTATCTACTATCGACATTATTTTCTTTAGTAGCAGGAAGGAAAAAATCATACAAAAATAGTGTGATAATCAACAAATGGAGCTACAGAAAAATATTACTCTATTCAAAAAGGATTTATGACTATATGGGATTATTATATCTATAATTTAGTAACTATGCTACATAACATGTGCAGATATATTGAAATTTTTGCAAGAATCCCTTGAGATATGTCAAGGTTCTCTCTTAGGTAAAAAAGATGGGGAATGGCTGCTAAAATAGATGTAACTGCAAGCATATCCATAATCATATAAATGAAAATGAAATAAACCTTTCAAAATGAAGTTCAAAGTGATAGAAATATATAATCTATGAATGTACTCTAAATGTAATTTTTATTTCAAAATACAGCCCTAAAATGTAAGGGTATAAAAAATAAAACTTCAAACGTTAGAAAGATGTATATAAAGCAGAAACTAAGTGAAAGATGCTGCTGTGGACAAATCAATATCAGATTAAAAAATCACATAAGTAAAACTGTGATGACTAAAGATAAAAAGATCACTCTTTTTTATCTTGGTTAAACTTTTATAATGGTTAAACTTCTAATTCACAAGTGAGTTTGACAGTTCTAAATGTGGATGTAGCTAATGATATAACTTGATAATATTTAAAGTGCAATTTGCGAGAAATTCAAGGAAATGACATAAAATCTACTAATTTAGTGGATACTTTTAAATACATATCTTAGGAATTGATAGTTAAAATTGATAAAAATAATCACAAATGACACAGGAGACTTCAACAGCATAATTACCAGGATTGAACCAAAAGTACTCACCAGTTTGAGAATATGCGAAATCAAAGAACACTCAAGGAACACTGGATACTGAATAATGTAACAGCCCCAAAAGCAAGCATCAACAAATCAACAATGGCAAATAATTTTGCCAAAATATAGACCGTATATTCTGAGCACAATATGTATATGTATATATATATTATATACATACATATAATAATATATATATATTTCTATTATATATTCTAGAAGTCCCAAATTTCCTTCTTGTTTAGAGTTACAGTCCCAAGAAAAAAAGACTGCATACCATACAAAGGTGTTCATAAAAGCTTCATATCTAAAAACCAAAAGCTAGAAATAAATCAAATATTTATCAGCAATAATAATAATAAGTTGTGGCACTTCCTTTGGATGAGCTATAGGACTGAACTTCTGCTACACAAAACTTGCGTGAGTCACACAGATGAAATTATAAGCAAATAATGTCAGGTCAAAAAATTACATATTAGAGTGGGGAGAGGTATCCAGAAAGCTTCTGGAGGACTGAACATGGCTTACATATTGATCTAAGTGGTGGTAGTCAAATGGACATTTAAATTTGTATATATCCATTCATTTAAGATGACCACTTCTGAAATGTTCTTCTGTAACAAAAATAAACTCCTTGGGCAAATAAGAAATTGTAATAAAAATTGGAAAATACTGAAAGTTGGGAGAAATAAAATTACTTGGTAAAAGTTTATAGAATGCAAGGATTTGAAATAATTCAAAACCGAATAGGACCCTAAAGATAAGAGCAAGTGAAAGTGAAAGTCACTCAGTCATGTACCACTCTTTGTGACCCCATGGACTGTAGCTTACCAGGCTCCTCTGTCCGTGGAATTCTCCGAGCAAGCACACTGGAATGGGTAGCCATTCTCTTCTCCAGGGGATCTTCCCAAACCAGGGATTGAACCCAGGTCTGCATTGTGGATAGATTCTTTACATCTGAAACACAGTGCTAAGAGCAACATAATAGGATGAAAAATATATGTTAGTGATTAATAAAGGCAACATTATTTTTATTTTTTATTAAAAAACATAGTTCAATCTCTAGCAAAATTAATAAATAAAAAAGCAAGAGCGAAAGATATTTCTCAGGGTACAAAAGGATGTATAGATTTTAAAAGCAGCTAAGAGTAAATGTATAATAATACAGTGTTATAATACACTGAATCAATTAATTTTTGTAGTAAACAGAACTAATTAAATTCTCAGGAAAAGTACAATTTACCAAAACTTATTCAAGAGTAAATAAAATAACAAGAGTAAGTAAAATAATTTTTAAATAATTCAATCAGTTATTAAAAATTTCTCTAGAAAAGAATCATCACTCCTAGAAAGCTTTTTAGGGGATGTTTTGAAACACTGAAGGAATCATGAATTATAATTTCACACAAATTCTTTTAAGAAATAAACAAGAAGAAACACTTTTCAACTCATTATATAGGACAAGAAGACTATTGAAAATAATATTAGTTAAGACAGTAAAAGAAAATTATTGGCCAAATAATTTATGAGTATAGATGCAATATCATAAAAATTAATGAAGTAATTCATCAATGCTTTGAAAATTAGTGCATTATAATAGTCAAGTTAGAGTCATACAAGGAATTTCAGATTGAGTTAACATTAATAAATAATCAGTAGGTGAAATTACTCTATTAAAAAATAAAGGAAAAAATAATATTACCTCAAAATATGCATGAAATGAATTTGGCAAAATGTATTACGATTTAAAAAGGAAAACTTCTCTTAGATAACTAATTAAATTCTACTATGAGAGTGCATTTACCTAGTTCTTTCACATTTCCATGTATTTTACTTTATAAATTTTAGTGGAATGTAAATAGGTCTGTAATATTTTAAATCTGAAGGCTTGAGTGGTTGATACTTTTTAAATGTCTCATATACTGACTGAACATTTCAGCTTTATTTTGGATAACATTTTTGTCCATTTCTTTTCATTTTTTTTACCTTTCTGTGTCGAGTTGGGTTTTGACTTTCTTTTATTCCAGTATGGTGATATTTGTGTTTTAATTAAAGTTTCGGAATACACTAAACTTTATTTTATTTTTTTATAGCGGAAAGAGAATGTTATTCTAATTTTTTTACTTCAATTTTACTTTCACTGTAATATTTGTATCTGAGTTTATAACTCACATTCTCTCAATTTTTTTCTCTCTGATCTGTTTTTCTACTTGATCAGCTTTTTCTGTAATAACCAAGTATTATTATTTATTTTGTTTTTATTATTACTGTCATCGTCATCATTGTCATCATTTAGTGTTTCTTCTGCAATATTGTCTTATTTATACCTTTAGTTATACTATTGTTTCAGGGTTTATCTTCTGTAATATAATATGCCTCTACTTATTAAATTATCATATAAAGTAGGACTCTCTTCCTGGAAAATGCCAGCATTGGAGAATCACTTAAATGCATTAATCCTCCTTCCACCTTTTGCGCTATCATTGCCATGTATTTTATTGCATCACATATTAGAACCTTCACAAGACAATGGAATGCAGTCAGTATGCAATATATTTACCCTTCTCATTGTTTCTCCTTCCGTTCTTGGTTCCTGTGCTTCCTTATGGGACCATTTATATCTGCCTGAGGAAATCCTTTAGTATTTGTCAGGCTGCAGTTAGGAAACAGAAAGCATACTAGTAACTGAAGCAGGGAGAATTTAATATAAATATTTGTTAATTACTAAAAGAGGTTAAAAAAAAGAATGTTAAGTAATTCTGAACTAGAAAACACAGAAAACAGCTATTACCTCTTGGGCTGAGGGGGAGATTGAACAAAAAAATAATTAAAAACCCAAATGAAGCCTTCGTTGCTAACACAGAGATTCAAGCATTTTTGGCAAGGAAATGGTTACCATAAAAACATGCAGATTGATAGTGGTAAAGAAGGTTGCTGGAGGTCATAAGCAAATCCACATGGTAGTGAAAAATCTTTCAAAAGGGCATGGCCACAGTTGTTCTGCAGGAGTGACTTGCTTGGTGACAAAAAAGAAGTGTCTTAGATACTTAGACCACTGCTTTTCTTGTGGACAGCTGAAGTGAGCACTACCAGGCTTCCCAGATGCCACTGTCTTGGCGCTCAGGTTGAAAAACAGCACTGTACATACAGGAAGGAAGTGCCTTTCCACCTCTCTGGTTTACAGGGTCTTTCAAGAACCATTTCTTAAAAGACCCTGACAAAGGTGAAATATCCATGAGGTCTAGTTCTAGTATCATATAGAAGAATGATGAATTATGAGATGAAAAGCATTTTTGTTAATGAGCATGGTCAGCCCTTTTGGCTCTCCAGTTTCCAAATGCAGCCATCATACAGTGGAAATTTCCATAAAGCAAATAAGCAGCTCTGTGATTGCATCTAATAAAAAAGTGTTATCCATTATACGGTGTGAAATCCTGTCCCTCTCACTAAAATAATGACCCACACAGTTCAGTTCCAATATTCATTAACGGATATATTAATTACTAATCAAATTCAGTTACAATTCCACAAATTTTCTGTTATCTGAAGACTAAATTTTAAAATAACCACTAATATATTATCTATAGAAATATAAGAAATGAAAGGGAAAGTATAAGTAATATACACTAACAAGTATACACATAATCTGCAAAAGCAAACTGTACAAAATAACCATAGTCCATATTTCAGTAAGTGATGCTAGAGGTAAAGATACCACCTGCCAATGCAGGAGACATAAAATACTCAGGTTTGATCCCTGGTTCAAGAAAATCCCCTGGAGGAGGGTATGGCAACCCACTCCAGTACTCTTGCCTGGAAAATCTCATGTACAGAGGAGCCTGGCAGGCTACAATCCATACGGTCACGAAAAGTTGAACACGACTGAAAGTGACTTAACACATGTATTTCAGTAAATGGCCATGTCCATTGTTAATATTTTTGACTCTTTTTTTCTATAAACTTTCTCTATGCCACAAAGCTCTGGAAAAAGAAAATCAGCTTGTATAGATTTTAGTAGATAGTGTGACTAAACTGTCATTCTGGAGGAAGTGAGTCCTCAAAAGGCCTACCTTTTTTATTTTTATTTTTGCTTATCCTATCATTAATCTTTACTACTTAGTAGAAAGTACTAAAAGGTACTGCAGATTCCTCCATGTGTCCCATACTTATTTCTCTTTGCCCCCGTAAGTAAAATGAAAATCTATTTCATAATCACTATCAAGCAGCCAAAACAGAAGAGTAAACCCCTTTTTTGCTGTGCTGGGTTGGTTCCTTAAGTAAAACAAAATGACAAGGTGGATATCTTATCTTTCAGTTCAATAAAACCACTCTTGTCTAGCAAGGGGGTAGCCTTTCTCCACTAGGAAAAAAGAATTCCACACTAGCATAACTCACATAATACAGTCTCCTCACCCCATTTTACATGACTGCATGACAAGATGAAAGGTCTTGTAGGGGCAGGAATTTTTTCTTCAAGTTTGTGTGGAAGTCCTATGCATGCACTTAGTGCAAATGTGAATGTTTCCAGATCACTGGATCACTATTGTCCTACTGATCCTTTCTCTATGCAGGTTACCCACAAAACACTTTAAAATTGTACTGTATGAAGTCTTTAAATTTCCCTCTCAGAGGATACTATTCAATATCTCCACCTCCAGAAAGATGTATTGTGGTGATAACAGATAAGATGCAGGCAGCAGGTTAAATATATGAAACATAGGTTAGTGGAGATAAATAACATTGTTACATGCTTGGCTGTAAATTCTGAGAAAAGAAGCGTAATGGATTAAAGAAATTTGTTTCTCTGTGGGTATTGGCGGCAGGGGGAGGGGGAATGTTTATGTGGTTAATTTTAGACAAACTTGAGAGCACTTATTTTCTAGAGAAATGATTAGTGTAGGAAAGATTACAAATGGGGAAGGGGATAGTAATCTATAACAAACAAGTTCTTGCAAACTTAGAAAGATGGAAAATCTAAATTACAGGGGAAGGAATATGTTTACACATGTGGAAAGAAGACTTTTTACTGAGGTTACACATGCATAAGCCAAAATGGTTGTTGTTCAGTCACTCTGTCATGCCCTGTTCTTTGCAAACCCATGAACTGCAGCATGCCAGGCTTCCCTGTCCTTCACTATCTCCTGGAGTTTACTCAAACTCATGTCCATTGAGTTGATGATGCCATCCAAGCATCTCCTCCTCTGTTGCACCCTTTCTGGGTTTGTTTTTCTACAAATGAATTATTAGTAGCAAATTAGTATTACTAAACACTCATACCAATTATTCTATTATTGGTCAATATATATATTTATTTATTCTTTACATATTTAGTGAATCATTTATCATTCATTAGTCCATTTATTTAACAAACATTTCTTACTTACTGTATGTACAACACATTAGCAAATGGAGACTTAAAAACCTTGATGGCTACGATCTCCAAATTTATGGAGAAATCAAACTTGCTGTAAAGAAACAGAGTAAAATCTGAAATATAATGAGAGAGGATGGATCAAATGAATTGGGAAGCTGGTGAGGGGCAAAAGTGGAAAACAATGCTTCTTTTCTTGGTGAATAAGCTAGGAATCCAATTACCAAGCTTGACAACAGAGTCTGATTTTCCAACAGTGTTTTGTGCAACCGTGGGTTAATTTTGGGCGTTTAGAAGCTGCTACAGAGAAAAGTAAATTATTTAGCAGGATACAACATTTCCATTCATCCAAAGCAAGTAGACTTTGATCTTTTTTATAAATGGAGTCTTGTATAAGATTTGATATAATAGGTATTTCTGCCATTTAAATAAAAAAAATTAATATATTTTCCTTAAGAATTTTTTAAGAAGAAAAATGGGATGCCAAGGCATTAGTACACTTTTCAGATAATTTTTAAACAGATTAGATTATTTCTGGTTTCAAATAATCCATATGGTTACTTCATATGGCAGAGTTAATCAAAAATTGCATTTCTTAACATACAAGGCTTCCTAGGTGGCACTAGTAATAAAGAACCCACCTGCCAATTCAGGAGATACTGGCGACTCAGATTCGATCCCTGGGTTGGGAATATCCCATGGAGAAGGAAATGGCAACCCACTCCAGTATTCTTGCCTGGAGAATTCCATGGACAGAGGAGGCTGGCAGGCTACAGTTCATGGAGTCACATAGTTTCAGACATGACTGATCAACTAACACTAACATACAAGGTACAAACTTGAGAAAAACAGACTGGAAAGAAAAAATAAGCCCTTTAATATGTTTACTTGCTTTGATTTTGTTGCCCATTTAAAGTAAATTGTAAATGCAAATGAATAAAGGTAAAGAAATATAATTCTCTAATTTACACAATTTAAATTCTTTAATTTTTAAAATATGAAATGTCAGAGTTTTAACATTATTTCTGAAAGCAATTTTTTGAGTGAAGAATGTAAAATGCAGCTGGAAAATTATTACAATAAAATGTTTGAATATCTTTGAGAGACAAAAATAAAGTAAATGTGCTAATGAGGAAATAGTGCTAGCTACAATTCCAAGAACAAGGAATGTGATATTCAGAAACGCGTGATAATTAGGAATGTGAGTCATTTTAATGTTAAAATTGAAAATTGAATCATATTACAGTTATTAAAGTGAAAAGTTACGGTTCCTTAGTAACACTTTCCAATTCACATTGCCCATATGTACTATTTCCTCTTCCTGTTTGGCTTATTTTGGCTCCTATTTGGTTTATTTTGGCTGTGGTCTTCAGCCTTTAAGGCAATATGAATCAACATTGTATTGTTCTGGTTTTCAAAGATTGCTTTTTGTTTATTCATTAAAAATGAAATTATAAAAATGTTTGTCAGACAGTTTATCTTTGTTTCATAAATACATGTGTTCTGGAAATACTGTGCAGATGAACTTCATTCTGAAAGCAATTTTTTTTCAATAGGTACTTCAATTTTTTATTTGTATTTAGAAAGTGCAAAATTCCAGGAATCATGGGCAAGAGATAAAAGTGGCTGAACTAAAATGGGCTTGATCATCTTTTCTACATGGGGAAAGATACCGAAATTGCTTCATTTGGGCATTTTAACTGACAAAAAAATAGTAAACAAAAAAAGAAAAAAAAACCACCAACATTTTTTCATTGTTCTCCCTGGGCAAATTCCAATCTTAGTACAATACTTTACCCTCTTCTTTAATGTTTTCTGAGGAGGAGAATAATTTTAATCTAAACAGCTCAATGGCTCCCCAGGTGGCATAGTGGTAAAGAACCTGCCTGCCAACACAGGAGACCCAAGAGACAAGGGTTCGACCCTTGGGTTACACTGAGCCTCTGGAGTAGGAAATGGCCACCCTCTCCAATATTCTTGCCTAAAGAATTCCATGGACAGAAGAGCCTGGTGGGCTACAGTTCGTTGGGTCGCAGAGTCAAATAAGACTGAGCACACGTGGACACACACACACACACACACACACACACACACACACAAATATCTCAGTAAATCTCAATATTTCAAAAGTTTACTTCCTCAGATACTGGAATCTTATGAAGATGAACAGGGATTTTTTTTCAATGTTCGTAAATGAAATATATCTGGTTCTACTTAAGTGTAGCTGAGTTACTTTATGAATAATAAAACAGTCGCCCTTATACACAATCCTCCACTATACTGCAAATACTGTTTCAAATGTGAAACAGCATCAATTCTTAAAAAAAAGTACACATCTTAATTAAAATTATCTTATTTCTAAAAAATGCTAACCATCATCTAACAAGGCAGAATTGTCAAAAACCTTCAATTTGTAAAATATGCTATATCTGTGAAGTTCAATAAAGCAAAGCACAATAAATTCAGGTTTGCCTGTAAATGTATCAAGGTTTTTTAAAAAATGAAAATATGAATTGTATCTTTCTACTCTTCTAGTCAGGAATGTTTCCTGAAAGTGGTTTCTGAAAACACCTACTATGTTTTAAGCATTTATAATATTAGATAGAAAATTCCTGACTCAGGCTGTAAACAATCTGCCTCTAATGTGGGAGACCTGGGTTCTATCCCTGGCTTGGGAAGATCCTCTGGAGAAGGGAACATTATCTAACATTAGATAATGATCATACTACTTATCTTTGTATGTAGTGGCAATGCATGCAAGGTTTAGATTTAAAGCTATGGGAAGAAAGATTCAGATAAAGGGAATGAGAATTAGATACTATACTAGTTATGAAACTGGAATTGGCCAATGTAGTTTTCAGTTTAGAGCTTTGTTGTTAACCCATTAGGATCATCGATCCCTTTGGGTTCATAAATAAAAAGCTATACCTGGCTTAAATTAGCTTTCTCTTTTATTTGAGAATAACAAGTAGAAGAATGCAGTGCTCAAATAAAATTGACCCCATGCAACTCTCAAAAGGTTTCCTCAGGAAACATTTTTAGCCACTTTCAACAGGATTCAACTGCCCCTCTTAAGGGCCTTTTATATAATGATCAATATATGCATAGAGAATTGATACCAATTCACTTATTTCAAGCCAGCCAGAAAAACAGATCAATAAATCATGAACTTTTCTTTGCTTCTTCTCTCAACTTTAACAAAACAATTATTCCAGCAAGTAAGTCAGCAGCAGTATTGACTGTGATAAAGCTGTTTCTGAGGTCAGAATGTTCTGAAGTTGAAAGAAACCCCAGAGTACATGTATTTATGTTCAAGTACTAAGGGAGAAAAATATTAAAACTGATATTTTTGTACTCTCTTCTAACACTGAGCATCAGGAGATGATGCATTTTTCCATCAAGAAATATTATGGTAATTAGCAGGGGAGAATAAGATATTTGTATTACTCACTTCCTCTTTAGAAAAGACTGTGATAGCAGTACAATTCTTATTAAGCTCTGCTGCTTATAATCTAGGTGAGTTAATATAATTTAATAAGTAATCATAATTTTATATAAATCTGATATAAAATTATGGCAATTTCCCCCTGAAATAGGGTAATACAAATAAAGTGATACAGTGTGCTTTTAACAAATATTTAGTCATGTATAGAGAGCCATATCATTGCCTGAGATAAACTTAAAAGGTGATGATGTTTGATCAAAACTTCTAGATTAAATGAGTTGATATTTGTTCTGGTTTTTGGAGGAAGATTTGCAAAGAATAAGTATAAAATTGGCAAGAGAGAAAAAACTTTGACAGATGATTAACCTAAAACACATTAGAAACAAGATTCTATGTGAACTGTATCAAAATCATACTTGAAAAATTCCATGAATTATCAACGGTGTATTTCTAAGTATGGAAAAGAAAGATCAAGATCACAGAAACTAATTTGAAGACTGGCTAGAGATTTTAGTAGACAAGTTCAATACTCATTAATAGTGTGGTGAGTTTAAAAAGAGCAAGTACTGGCTTAAGGTGAACTTGCGAATGTAATATCTGGGATAATGTAAACAATAGAGCCTTTATTCTCCTTACTTAATAGGCGATTTCTAAAAAATGTTTATCTTAGAATGTCAGATGTACAAGGGAAATTAAAAGAGCTGGAGCGGTGGATGGTAAATGTTACACAAAATGTAGAAATTGTGATGGACTTTAGCTTAACACCAAGCCAGACTTCCTTGTGAAATAGTTGATAACAAGAGTCAAGATGAAATATTATAACAATGTAGGAGTCAAGATGAAATGTTATAACAATGTTAGCAAGCAGTGATGAAAAAAATGTTAAGTAAAAAAAAATTATGGACTAGAAGACCCATGAAATTCTTCCAAATCTGATTCTATGCAAGTTGGGTCTGAAGATGAATGCTTATAAAATCTAAGATAATAGAAATAAAATTGCCCTTCCTATGACTATTGTGTGGTGCAAAACATTCTTTTTTTTATTTTGTATCCAGGACACTTGGGGATATGGACTGAAATAAAACACAACACACTGAACCCCTGCTAATAAGTGGCCTCGTTTTTCGAGTCCTCTCTAACATGTTTTCGTGGAACACATTTAGCTGAAGTGGGAGTAGCTATACTTGTCCGACTTGTTTTTCAAGAATATTATTCTTTTGCTGATCCAGTGTAGTTAAGTGATGTCATTAGAGAAGAAAAAAAAGGAAGGTTCTAATATTCTCCAGGTCTAGATATCATCCCAGGATTTTCCTTGACTCAAAGTAATTTAATGACAACAAGCACCTAGTGGGCGGTATTGAGAAGATTTTACTTATATACTTATAGAAAACTTACTGGGTGGTTTTTCCATTTTAGGATTGGAATTCTAGAGGATATTTATTTCCCTCTGCTTCTACTTGAATATTTCCCTTGTGATAAAAATATGCCAACTTATTTGCTTATGTTCCCAATTGTGAGGAAAAGTTTATGTATATGAATATGTGACCTATTTATAGCTGGAAGTAGTCTCTTATGGTTTAGTCTCTCCTGCAATCACTTTCAAAAATAATCTATCAAATAACAGCCCTGATTTTCTTTATATGGCGATCATGTTGATAAACATGTATTTTAGTCAAAACATGCAAGTCAGTTTTTGTGTGCCTATGTGCATTTATTTTCTGTTGATGTTTTACATATGAAAATGGACCTGGCATTTTTTACTTCTCTGATTTTAGTTTTCTTGCTAACTTCACATTAGGCAAATAGATTAGTTAAGTGCAAAGTAATATTATTAGAGGAGCTGTTCTAAGAATGTCTGTGAAATTACATTTCAATACCCATTAGACATGGTTCTTTTCGCTATAAACCTCTCACTGTCACTGAAAATGCAATTCTGTAGTGTTAAACAAAAGGCATATTCAAAATAAAGCTTGGCTTTTCAATCACTGAGTTACAGCTACCTCAAATGAACATCAGAACCAATTAAAAAGAATTGAATTCTTCAGCTTGACCCACTGCTGGGTTCAGTTCTTTTCTTCGTATTTCAAAAGTTTCATTAGGGAACACAGACTTAAATTTGATTTGGAAAATCTGGATGGAAGTGGCTGACAAGAAAATGTGAAGGAGATGAGGAGGAATGGTCTCTGGGAGTTAGAAAGGGTGGTCAGAATGGCTTCTAGGGAAATCCTTTCCTAATGTCCACACTTGAGGAACATAAGTAAAAATGGGGAAGTCTATGAAAGGTAGTCTGGTACAGTCATAGCCCTAGCAGCCGAGTACAGAGGTATCTTCTCTCTGGACCTTGGCAGGGGCCGAGATTCTAGAGGATCTACTAGTAACAAAAAGAACTCTGATGCTGATAAGGAAGTATAATTTTTCAGGAAGCAGGTGGCTCTAAAGAAGGTCCAGGAAGGTAGTGCCTTTTAACAGTTTTGTTTGCTTGTGTATACTCAGAAGCAGGTGGTGCGACCCCTCTGGGGTCCAGACCCCAGAAGAGATGAGCTGTTATGTCCAGAAAGTAATAAGTTTTCATTATCTACTATGGTTGTCTATGCAGGCTGTGCATATATGCAGTCAGAGCAGAGAAGAAAATGCCTATATTCTATAAATTGCAAACATTCATGTTTATTAGTATGGTCTTCCCATGGTTCAGTTCTCTCTACTCCAAAGAAGGACCCTTTCTATGATGGCTAATTTGCCAGGTGAATTGAGTGAAATAAAGTCAGATAAAATTTAACAAAAATATATTCCTAGTGGCATTGAGGTTTTGGAGGGGAGATGTATTCCATACAGCACCTAAGAGTTGAGACTTACCCAATTTTATATGATTTGTTAACAACTAGATAAGCTGTAATTTCTTCAGAAAATGTTCTTTGGCTTTAAAGATGGAGTTAGCATCTACTTACAGAAGCCAGTTGAAAAATAAATAAATGACTAAAATTTAAAAAAAAAAAAGAAAGAAAAACTTTAAGGCTGAAGAGGTCTTTCTCATACTTGCAGGGACACCTATGACAGATTTGGTTGGGTCGTTAAAGTGTTTTATCCATTTGCCCAGATCTCTACATGAAATACCCAAAAGTAACAATAAATTCTTCCAGAGAGACAATTGTATAATTTCTAAATCTCATGCTACACGTGATGTAGTATCAAATCTTACAAATATTTTCAGAAGTTTAGACACCTGTATAAGGACTTTAACATGGGATTGAACAAAAGTATAGGATTCTTTTAAGAATGGTCTAACACCACAAGAAAGCTTCAGGAGAACATTATGAAAACACTGCTTGTAAGGTTATGAAAGGCTTGTATCAGTGTCTCAGTGGACAGCAAATGGGCAAACATTTGGTAAGATAGATCTGCACATTAAATTACTGAGTGTCCACCAGAAACCTGGAGAAATATTCAAGATGTGTCTGTTGCTGTCAGACATGTTACTGAGTCCAAGCCCGTGCTTGCAACAAGACAGGCCAATAAATTGAAAGACAAGTTGTTGGGACAAGTGATAACAACTTTTTAGAAAGCTAGAGACTAAGAAGATGGTGGAATAGTGTCCCAAAGAACCGTATTCTCTGAGTTATAATTCAGACTTCTTTTATACTAAAAGGGGAGAGGGGAAAGTCCTGGCTTCAGTCAGACTCTGAAGGGATATGTTAATTTCTTCCTTCTGCTGTTCACAGGTGTGTTTGGTCATGATGTTTCCTGTGAGATGAGGAAAGGTATTTTGCATGTTAGTGCTCATTACTTGGGAGGCAGGGTTCCCAGAGGTGGGCTGTTATCCACAGTTTAAGCGTATGGGCAACATCCCTTTAGTTCTGCATGCCTTTAGGTGTGTAAATGTGCATAAATGTAGATTCACACATGTTTAGTCTGTTAGTCAGTCTTTTAACCAAAATCTCATCTGATAGCCATCAAGCCAACTCAAATAGATATTGTTGCTGTACAGTCACTCAGTAGTGTCTGACTCTTTACAACTGAGTGGACTGCAGCATGAAAGATTTCCCTGTCCTTCACCATTTCCCAGAACTTGCTCAAAATCATGTCCTTTGAGTCAGTGATGCCATTCAACTGTCTTGTCCTCTGTTCATCCCCTACTCCTCCTATCTTCAATCTTTCCCAGAATCAGGGTTTTTTATAATGAATCAACTCTTTCCATCAGGTGGCCAAAGTATGGGAGCTTCAGCTTCAGCATCAGTCCTTCTAATGAGTATTCAGGATTGGTTTCCTTTAGGATTGGCTTGTTTAATCTCCCTGCAGTCCAAGGGCCTCACAAAAGTCTTCGCCAATACCACAGTTCAAAAGCATCCATTTTTTGGTGGTCAGCCTTCTTTATGGTCCAAATTGGAAATCCTGACGGCCACAGGAGCCTGGCGGGCTACAGTCTATGAAGTCATATGGGTCGGACACCACTTAACAACTAAATCCTTCTTTATGGTACAAATCTCACAACCATCATGACTACCAGAAAAACCATAGTTTGACTACATGGACCTTTGTCACCAAAGTGGTATCTCGGCTTTTTAATATACTTTCTAGGTTGGTCATAGCTTTTCTTCAAAGGAGCGAGTGTCTTTTAATTTCACAGCTGCAGTCACCATCTGTAGTGACTTTGGAGCCCAAGAAAACAAAGTCTCACACTGCTTTCATTTCTCCCCATCTATTTGCCAGGAAGTGATGGAACCAGATGCCATGATTGTGAATTTTTTTAATATTGAGGTTTAAGCCAGCGTTTTCACTCTCCTCTTTCATTTTCATCAAGAGGCTCTTTAGTTCTTCACTTTCTGCCATAAGGGTGGCATCATCTACATATCTGAGGTTATTGATACTTCTCCTGGCAATCTTGATTCTAGCTTCTGCTTCTTCCAGCCTGGCATTTCGCATGATATACTCTGCATAGAAGTTAAATAAGCAGGGTGACAATATACAGCCTTGACATATTTCTTTCCCAACTTGAAACCAGTCTGTTGTTCCATGTCTGGTTCTAACTGTTGTTTTTTGACCTGCATACAGGTTTCTCAGGAGGCAGGTAAGGTGGTATATTATTCCCACCCCTTGAAGAATCTTCCACAGTTTGTTGTGATCCACACAGTCAAAGGCCTTAACATATCCAATGAAGCAAAAGTAGATGTTCTGGAATCTCTTCTTTTTTCAACATACAAAAGATGTTGGCAATTTGATCTCTGTTTCTTCTGCCTTTTCTAAATCCAGTTTAAACATCTGGAAGTTCTCTGTTCATGTCCTGTTACAGCCTTAGAGAATGTTGAGCATCACTTTGCTAGCATGTGAAATAAATGCAACTGTGCAGTAATTTGAACATTTTTTGCCAGTGTCCTTCTTTGGGACTGGAATGAAAACTGACCTTTTCCAGTCCTGTGGCCACTGCTGAGTTTTCCAAATTTGCTGGAATATCGAGTACAGCACTTTAACAACATCATCTTTTAGGATTAGAAATAGCTCAGCTGAAGTTCCATCACCTCCACTAGCTTTTTTCATGGTGATGATTCCAAACGCCCACTTGACTTCACACTCCAAGACATTCAGCTCTAAGTGAGTGATCATACCATCATGGTTATCTGGGTCATGAAGATCTTTTTGTATAGTTCTTCTGTGTATTCTTGCCACGTTTTCTTCTTCTGCTTCTGTTAGGTCCATACTATTTTTGTGACCATCTTTGCAAGAAATATTCCCTTGATATCTCTAATTTTCTTGAAAAGATCCCTTAGTCTTTCCCATTCTTTTGTTTTCCGCTATTTCTTTGCATTGTTCACTTAGGAAGGCTTTCTTATCTCCCCTTGCTTTTTTTTGAAACTCTGCATTCAGATGGGTATATCTTTCCTTTTATACCTTGCTTTTCAATTCTCTTCTTTTTTCAGCTATTTGTAAGGCCTCTTAAGACAACCATTTTTCCTTTTTGCATTTCTTTTTCTTGGGGGATGGTTTTGGTCACTGCCTCCTGTACAATATCTTGAACATCTGTCCATAGTTCTTCAGGCATTCTGACCATCAGATATAATCCCCTGAATCTATTTCTTACTTCCACTGTATAATCATAAGGGATTTGATTTAGGTCATACCTGAATGGCCTAGTGGTTTTCCCTACTTTCTTCAATTTAAGTCTAAAGTTGGCAATAAGGAGTTCATGATCTGAGCCACAGTCAGGTCCTGGTCTTGCTTTTGCTGATTGTATAGAGCTTCTCCATCTTCAGCTGAAAGGAATTAAAACAGTCTGATTTTGGTATTGAACATCTGGTGATGGCCACGTCTAGAGTCTTTTCTTGTGTTGTTGGAAGAGAGTGTTTGCTTTGACAAGTGCATTCTCTTGACAAAACTCTGTTAGCTTTTGCCTGATTCATTTTGTACTCCAAGGCCACACTTTCCCATTACTCCATTTATGTCATGACTTTCTACTTTTGCATTCCAGTGACCTATGAAAAAGGACATCTTTTTTGGTGTTAATTCTAGAAGGTCCTGTAGGTCTTCATAGAACCGTTCAACTTTAGCTTCTTCAGCATTAGTGGTTGCACATAGACTTTGATTACTGTGATATTGAATGGTTTGCCTTGGAAACGAAGAGAGATAATTCTGTTGTTTTTAAGATTGCACCCAAGAACTACATTTTGGACTCTTTTATTGACTCTGAGGGCTACTCTGTTTCTTCTATGGGATTCTTGCCCACAGTAGTAATGTAATGGTCATCTGAATTAAATTCACCCATTCCAGTCCATTTTAGTTCACTGATTCCTAAAATGTCAATGTTTACTCTTGCCAGCTCCTGTTTGACCACTTCCAATATACCTTGATTCCAGGTTCCTATGCAATTAATATTGTTCTTTACAGAATCTAGGCTTTACTTTCACCACCAGACACATCCACACATTGGCATTGTTTCTGCTTTTGTTCAGCTTCTTCATTTCCTATGGAGCTATTTCTCTGGTTTTCTCTAGTAGCATATTTGGCACCTGTCAACCTGGGGAGCTCATCTTTCAGTAATCGACAGGAGAAATTTAGGTCTCACCAAAAAAGATACTCCCTTTCCAAGGGCAAAGGAAAAGCCCCAACAAGATTGTAGGAGGGGCACAATTGCATTTAAAATCAAATCCCTGCCAGAGATTCTCGGAGGATGCAAATGAAACCCTGTGAGCACCAGGACTGAGGGGAAGGAGCAGTGACCCCCAGGAGAGACTGAGCCAGACCTGCCTTTGAGTGCTTGAGTGTCTCCTGCTGAGGCACAGGTCTGTAGTGACCTGCCACAGGGACAGGGCTCTAGCTGCAGCACAGCCAAACTACAGGGAGGAAACACAGCCCCACCCAAAAATTGGGTAAAAGATTTACTGAGCATAGCCTTGCCCATAAAAGCAGGACCCAGTTTTACTCACAGCTAGTCCCTCCAATCAGAAAGCTTCCACAAGCCTCTTAGGGCTTCCCTGGTGGGTCATATGGTAAAGAATCTGTCTGAAATGCGGGAGACCTGGATTTGATCCCTGGGTTGGGAAAATCCCCTGGAGGAGGGCAAGGCACCCCACTTCACTTCTTGTCTTCAGAATCCCCATGGACAGAGCAGTCTGGAGGGCTACAGTCCTTGGGGTTGCAGAGTCGAACATGACTGAGTGACTAAGCACAGCACAGCACAAGCATCTTACCCTCATCCATCAGAGGGCAGACAGAATGAAAACCAAATAGACAGAGCATGGCATTAATGCTAAAGAATTGGAGTCTAGAGAGATAAAGTGATTAGCAAAAAATCAAAGTTTATCTAACAGAAACGGAAGTGCCTTGATTGTGTTTAAAAATGTATTTGACTGAAGTGTTACCTATGGGGCATTGGTTTACACCTGTCTCCCTCCTCACCTAAGGATGTTGGAGTAATCTTAGCCTATGACTATATTGCTCTAGTAGTTCAGATGGTAAAGAGTTGACCTGCAATGTAAGAGACCTGGGTTGCATCCCTGGGTTGGGAAGATCCCCTGGAGAAGGAAATGGTAACCCACTCCAGTATTCTTGCCTAGAAAATCCCATGGACGGAGGAGCCTGGTGGGCTACAGTTCACGGGATCACAAAGAGTCAGACATGACTGAGCAACTAACACTTCAGCCTGTGCCTAGAGTTCAACAGCTATGCTAGAATAACGGCCATTCTGTATTGTCCCAGGCTAAAATTCTTCAAGCTGGCCCTGGATTCTTCAAAACCTTTCTCCTAGCAGGACAAGCTCTTAGTACCCTAGGTAGTGTGGGGAGAAATCAGTAGGGAAGAACAATACACGTGGAGCCCTTCTTCCAATTCATAACATTAAAAAGCTTTGAAAATGATTATCCTATCCTAATCTGTATTTTACACAAAGCCATTATAGCCCTTTACCTGTCCCTTATAATATCAGTTCTAAAACCTTTACTTTCCTCAATACCTTCTGAAAATGTGCTATTTAGTTGGTAATTTCCCAAGCTTGCTCTGAACAATAGATTCACAATGCTCTGAATGCTCCCCATCCTAGGATATGCAAGCTCCTTTATATCTTTTTCTTTCATTGTGGTTGCCCATGAAAAACCATTGCTCTTTTTCTCCATGTGATTATTGTTACTATTTCAATATTAAACCTCCTTTCCCATTATCTATTTTGCTGCTAAAATTGCTTCCTTCTTAATACTATCTCTGCACCATCATTCACAGTAATGAGTCATTTTCTAACTCTTAGTTAAATCAGCTTCTGCTGTCTCTAGGTTTGTATTTGAATCACTGATTCTCTCTCATAAGTATTTCAAGTAAGTAGTCCTAGTTGCCCACAGAAATGAATATGCATTTAGTATTTTATTAGTTTTTATCACTCTTAGTTAGCTCTAAATTTAACTAACCAGCACCCCTTTACCTAGAAAGAGTAAAAAAAAATTTCTCTAGTAATATCAACATAAGCATATTTGATAATGAATAACAATATATGAAAAGATAGTGATGACTTCCTGATTTAATCCTTGATTCAATTTCCTCTCTAGACCCAGGAGGGAGTTATTTAAGAGATCCCAATTAGGAATGATTTGAATTAATTGAAGCAACATAATGTACACAGTGCACTGCATTCCCAATTAAGTTGGAAAGAGATAGAAGATACTCTGCTGACAGAATGTCTTTATTGAGCTAATAGTCATTATTTATGTATCATCAATTTTTTATCTAACATCAAGTGTTTTGCTTTTTCTGAACACACTATGCATTAAGAAACAAAATACCAGTGAATAGTAGGTTGGTTTAGTAAATAGGAATAAGCTTTGAACATATAGCATGAACTGATGAATTTCAAATACCCAGATTTCACCTTTTGTATATGTGTATGAATTGAAGGTCAATAGTATGTATGAATTGGATGCCCCTCTGAACCCACTCGAGGAGAAGGAAATGGCAACCCACTCCAATACTCTTGCCTGGAAAATCCCATGGACGGAGGAGCCTGGTAGATTGCAATCCATGGGGTCGCTAAGAGGCAGACAGGACTGAACGACTTCACTTGCATGTTTCACTTTCATGCATTGGAGAAGGAAATGGAAACTCACTCCAGTGTTCTTACATGGAGAATCCCAGGGATAGGGGAGCCTGGTGGGCTGCCGTCTATGCGGTTGCACAGAGTTGGACACGACTGAAGTGACTTAGCAGCAGCAGCAGCAGCTGAACCCACTCTGACTTAATATAAAGCCCAAATCTATTGGATCTTGATAGCTCTCTATTTGATACTGAAGCTAAAATGTGTCATAGAGAAGACAGAGATTCTTATTGTGTTTAGGACATTCATGATATAAAATTATTCTCAGGTTTTAAAAGCTTTAATACTGACATTTTAGAATAAAGAGTATTCTTTTCGCAATATAAACATTTATTTTTATTTACTTCAAACTTGTAGTATTTTAACAAGATCTTTTATTGTTTTTAGGATTGCATTTGCTTTATAATAACTTTTTCCTCTGATATTTTATGTCTCACAAATAAATAAATGTATAATTTGAATTCACAACACCCAGACCTAATTGTTTTGAAACCCAGGCCTGCTAATTATACCTGTGTGGCATTGCATCATAAGTCATTTAGCATAGGTCAATGAGATTCTCATTTTATTCATGTAAAGTTAATAACTCTCTCTCTCTTCAAGTGATAGTTGAGTGAGAGAGACAGAGGCAGAAAGAGACAAAGAGAGAAAGGTTATCGTTTTTAGATCAAAATAAATGCAACCATGGAATGTTCTTTGTGAAAGTCACTCAGTTGGGTCCGACTCTTTGCAACCCCATGGCTACACAGTCCATGGAATTCTCCAGGCCAGAAGACTGGAGTAGGTAGCCATTTCGGATAAAAGCAAATCCCCATATGTAAGTCGTAGAACACTTTAATAAGATGCTGTGGTTTTATAGAGCAATTTTAATCAAATAATTTTTGTAATATATCTATAGAATTAGACTAATTCTTCTTCCACATAATCTCTGATTGAAGTCAATTACAACTTCTAGCTGATGCCTACAAAATGTTAACTCAATGAACTGAAAAACTTATTTTAAAAGAAATCAATATTTTCCCAAAAAATACATCTCGACAGCCCAATTATTGGTTTCACTGAATACCCCACATCAGTTTACCAGTTGACTAGTTGTGGTTGTCAATTATGCAGACCTAGACTTAACTGAAGCTGAGTACAAAGTCTTATTTCTAAGAGCAGATGAAGCCTTCCTGTCTCCCCAAAGCTATTATAGTTTCATTATAAGTAGTTTTCTGAGGCAAGTACCCAGACTAATGAAGTCTAATTTCCTATGGATTAAAAAAAAAAGGCAAAAAGATATCACTGATGTTAGGTAAAGAAATTCTGAATATAACACATTTATTCTGTTAAATTACTCATGAACACAAGAGGACATGGCCGTGGGCCTTAAGAGCCAACGGTGTTTTCCTCCAGTGGGAGCTGAGAGGTATAGGGAATTCAAGAGCCCTTAAAGCCTTTTTAGTAAAAACCCTGTGGATGATCTCATTTCTAGATAAAGCTGAACTAATATCACAGGTCAAAACTTGCCAGCTAAGACATCTAAGAAAAATATATAAGTATCGCTTCATATCTTATTATATAATAGGAATCCTCACAATATCTTATAACCAAGAAAACCATGAAAGGAGAATATTATTTATAGCTCAGCTAACCTCACATCTATTTTGAATAAATGAACGATATATGTATATAATATAATTGGATATATTCTAAACCCAAAATCACATCAGCAAATTTATAGTTTCAGGACGTATCAGAAGAAAATCAATTGTCAATTTGCTAGAAATATCAGTTGTTTCAAAGACTATCCTATGTTATAATCAGTTTTAAAAGGCACATTACTGCTACCATAAACCATTAAAGGTGGTTTATAACCAGGGGAAAAAATCCTTTAAAATCCCTCACTGCTACAATTCACAAGCCATTGCTACAATTCACAACTCATTTGTTAGTCTTAACCGCCCTCAGCTTTGCCTTGGGCCATTAACTAACAAACCAATCATTAACTGTTAGTAATGACCATTTTTCCCAGGGATTATTGCTTAATTGAACTCTTGTACAGGACCCATTATTTTCTGAGATGTCAAAATAACTATGCTTTACTACATTTTTCTATAATATTAACACCTCCCAAAATAAGCAATAGCAGTGTCAGAGAATTAAATTGTTCAATGTACACACTATTTAAAAAACATTACTTTAATGAACAATTCTGATGTTTCAGAGGAACTTTCTTAGTTTCTCAATCTCCTGAGCATATCCATCATGTAACTTAGATGCACAATTAATGTGTATTTCTCTTCAGTAATATACACAATGTCGAGACATTTATATTAGTAAACTGTATTATATATTCATCTGGGTAAAGCACATTTGGTTATTAGCATTCTGCTCCCGAGAAACAAGACACGATTGCTTGTCTGTTGCCATGGAAATAAATTAGGAAGGATAACCTGCCTACTTATCAATTTTTATTAATGCAATCAGCCTACCTGCTTAACCCATAAGTAACAATAGCACATATAAACTAAGCTAATAAAGCACTGTAACTCTAGGGGTGCCAGTTAAAGTAAATAGAATAGAAAATTGCTGAAATAAAAAGTCTGAGTTATGTGTCATAGTTCTGGATGTGCCCCATTAATATTACAGGATAAAGAGTGTTGCCATTTGAGAGGTCTTTAATGGTGACATTACCATCAACTAATATTTACTGAGAGGAATGTAAGACAAGAAGCCAAGAGTGATGTAATAAAACACAATTGCCCTCCTACTGTGTTGAAACACTTTATAGACGTGTGTTAAAATTTGAACTAAGGAATCCCAATTCAATGCTAGCCAAGCAAAGATGAACAATGCAGAATATATTTAATTGAGGATTAAAACATAAATTATAGAAACCTGTACTGGAATGTTCACCTTTCTATAATCTAAGAAGAAAAATAAAATTACTAATCAATCAATAGCAATTTATAAGGTCAAAAAGACAGTTAACCTAAAAAATAGAGTGTACTCATTTTTAAGGACTCTAGACCCATGTCTACTCATTATAGAAGTTCCAATGAGGCTTAGATAAAATTGGTATTTTCTCTTTCTAAATCAGACTGACTTAATCCTCAATGCCTATACATTAATAATATTAACAAAAAGTGTTGTTATCAAGGAAATCAACAGCAAATATACTGTTTCTATAAGAAAAAATTCACGTGAGTATATGTATCTAGTGTCTTTGGAGGCTAAGGATACATTTTTCTCATTACAGAAACAAAATTGTTATATTTTGAAAAATAATTCTTAAGCTTTAGGTAATAAGTTTATAATTAAAAAAAACTAGGCTTAATTGTCTTTTAATTTTATTTTATTGTAGTAAGAACAACTAACATGAGATCAACCTTCATAAGTTTTGAAGTGTACCAAACATTATGGTTGACTATGGATACCATGTGATACAATGGATTTCTCCAGATTTCTCATCGTGCTTATCTGGAATTTTATGCACATTGATTTGTACCTCCTAACTTTCTCCTCCCCTCAGCTCTTAATAATCACCACATTTAAAAGCATTTTTAATCTTCAAATGTATTTACTTGATCAGAGTTTAGTATTCAGAAAAAGCTAAATTTAATGACTAATCATTACAAAGTTCTTTCATGGTATCTACAGTTTAAAACTAACAAAGTTATTTGTTCTAACTTTCCAAAAAAAAAAACAAAACAGCCAAACAAACAAACAATAAAAACTCAAGTTTCTGTTATAATTCAGTTACTTAATATATAATGGATGATTCATACAAAGTAAAAAGAAAAAAAATCATGTCTTTATACTGGAAAGAAGGAAATTATCAAATAAAGGATCATCTCCTATATCTGTCCAGGTCTACTTAATCACATCTGTTCATAAAGATCACTGCAACATCCCTGATATTGAAAGGATAACATGGGTAGACAGTTACTAAGAGTTTATAATGTGCCAGGGCAAAGATGAAGCCTAACATATATTATTTCATTCATCAACAACATGAAACAATGAAGACAGATATTAATGTTACTTTTGTAGATAGGAAAATGAATGTTAGAAAAGATAAATTTTGTGTCCAAATCAACAAATAATAAATGCCAGAACTAGAACCAGAATCAAAACTTGTATTATTATATTGCATATTTGAAGATGTATGTCCCTTTTCTTAACTGCTTTCCTAAAACTATGCAATAACACTGATTCCAGATAATTGTTGAAGAAGAAGAAATTTATGCACAGATAGTGCTGGGGATAAAAAATATATCATAAACAGGGTTTATGCTGTAAGAAAAGTAATAAAGGTGTAATGCAAATAAATACAAGTGTAACTTTAGTTATAGGCCTGTAA
Source organism: Capricornis sumatraensis (assembly GCF_032405125.1). NCBI lineage: Eukaryota > Metazoa > Chordata > Mammalia > Artiodactyla > Bovidae > Capricornis > Capricornis sumatraensis. The sequence goes on along the minus strand of NC_091081.1, from coordinate 65,877,889 downwards.
ATGAATTTACTAAGAAAGATAATATAGTTTTCTTTCATTTTAAAAAAATAATACTGAGATGCAAGGCACATTCATGTTAATGGAATCATGTAATACAGAATGATATATGATATGATTCAAATATATCCTTTGTAATGAGGAATCATACAAATGGAATCTTTTGATATTGGCTTCTTTCATTTGGTATAATAATTTTATCATGTACCATGTATCAATATATTCTTTTTTATGACTGAATATTAATTCCATCATGTGAGTATACCACTTTTTGTTTAAACTTCAAGGATATTTCAGTTATTTCCTTCTTTGATTAGAGATCCCTTCAAGAAAATTAGAGATACCAAGGGAACATTTCATGCAAGTTCAGTTCAGTTCAGTCACTCAGTCGTGTCCGACTCTTTGCGACCCCATGAATCGCAGCACGCCAGGCCTCCCTGTCCATCACCAACTCCCGGAGTTCACTCAGACTCACGTCCATCGAGTCCGTGATGCCATCCAGCCATCTCATCCTCTGTTGTCCCCTTCTCCTCCTGCCTCCAATCCCTCCCAGCATCAGAGTCTTTTCCAATGGGTCAACTCTACGCATGAGGTGGCCAAAGTACTGGAGTTTCAGCTTTAGCATTATTTCTTCCAAAGAAATCCCAGGGCTGATCTCTTTTATTTTTTATTTTTGTTATTTCTGATGCTATTGTGAACGGAACTGTTTTCTTAAATTTCATTTTCAGATTGTCTGTTGCAAGTATTTATAAATATATTGAATTTTGCATATTAAATATCCTGCAACCTTGCTGAATTCATTTACTAGTGCTCATGGGTTTCTTGGTGAATTCCTCAGAATTTTTTATGTAAAATGTCATGTTAGTAAAGAAAGAATAGTTTTTCACCAATCTGAATGCATTTTTTTCTTTCCTAATATCCTGGCTAGAACCTCTATTACAAAATTAAACAGAAATGGTGAGAACAAACATCCTTTTCTTTTTCATGGTTTTGTGGGGAAAGTTTCCAGTCTTTCACTGTTAACTGTAATGTTAACTATGGGGTTTTCATAGATGCCTTTTATCAGGTTGTTTTCTTCAGTTCATCCTAGTTTGCTCAGTATTTTTATTATGAAAGTGTGTTGGGTTTTGTCAAATGCCTTTTATATATTGATATAATCTTGTTTAAAAAGTGATTGATATATTACATTAACTATTATTTGATATTAAACTGATCTTGTGTACCTGGGGTAAATCTAATTTGGTCATAAAGTATAGTTCTTTTTTTTTTGCATTGCTGGTTTCACTTTGCTAGTATGTCCTTGAGATTTTTTGTGCCCATATTTTAAAAAAGATATTGGTCTGTAGCTTTCTTACGATGTTTATCTCCTCTGGGCTTGAGGGTAATACTAGACTCAGAGAATGAGTCGGGAAATGCTACCCATTCTTCTACTTTTTAGAAGAGTATATGAATATTTGGTATTATTTGTATTTTAAAATGTTTGGTCAAATTCAGTTGCGCAACCATCTGGACCTGACTTTCTTGTGGATTTGTCCAGAAGATCCCCTGGAGAAGGTGATATCCACCCATTCCAGGATTCTTGCCTGGAGAATTCCATGGACAAAGAAACCTGACAGGACAGTCCATGGGGTCACAAAGAGTCAGACATGACTGAGCAACTAACGCATTCACTTTCAGTGTTTTGATAATTAATTAAATGCTTTTACTTAATATACTTTAATTGGATTGTCTATTTCCTAAGTCAGTTTTGGTAGTTTGTATCTTTAAAAGATATTTTTTATTTCAACTAAGCTAATTCATTAATATGCAGTTTAATAAGTTTTTTGTAATAAACTTTATTTCTCTAAGGTGAATAATAATATCATGTCTTTTACTTCTAATATGATTCTAGTGATGTGATTTCTGTATCTTTGCCTCTATGATTCTGGTCAGCTGAGCTAAAGATTTGTCTGTTTGTTGCTTTTTGAAGAATCAGCTTTTACTTTCATTGATCTTCTCTATTGTTTTTCTACTCTCTATTTCATTAATTTGTTCTAATCTTTATCATTTCCTTTCTCTTCTTGCTTTTTCCTTTGCCTGAAGATAGAATATTAAATCATTGGTTTGATAACTTTCTTCTTTTTTAGGATAGGCATTACTGCCTTAAATTTAATCGTAAGCTCCGCTTTTTCTGCATTTCATGAATTCTGCTATATTGCCTCTCATTTTCATTCATTTCAAAGTAATTTATGATTTCCTATCTGTTTCCTTCTTTGACTCATTGGTTATTTATCAGTGTGTTTAATTTGCACATATTTGTAAGTATCCTAAATATCTTTCTGGAATTGATTTCTAATTTAATTCCATTGTGTTTGAAGAACATATACCTTTTACACTCCCTGGTGGCTCAGACAGTAAAGAATCCACCTGCAATGTGGAAGTATGGGGTTCTATCCCTGGATTGGGAAGATGCCCTAGAGGAGGATAGGCATCCCACTTCAGTATTCTTGCCTGGAGAATCCCCATGGACAGTGGAGCCTAGTGGGCTATTGTCCATGGGGTTGCAGAGAGTTGGACAAGACTGAGTCTTGACTCAGTTGACTTGACTCAGTCAAGACTGTTCTTGACTAAGAACAGCACACATTTATTGAAGATTTTCTATGGTCTCATATATGGTCTATAATGGAGAATGTTCTATGTGCTCTTGAAAAGAGATAGATTTTGCTGTTGTTTAGTGAGTGCTACTTATAGATACCTGCTATCTAATTTGTTTGTAGTGTAGTTCAAGTCCTTGCTTATCTTCCTTGCTCTATTACTGAAAATTAGATTATTGAACTTTCCAATGATTATGTTTGAATTTCTATATGTGTTCATTTTTAGAAATTTCTTCTATGTTCAGGTGCTCTGTTATTAGGTGCACATACATTTATAGGGACTTCCCTGGTAGCTCAGAGGGAAAGAATTTGCCTGTAATGCAGGAGACCCAGGTTTGATCCCTGGAGCAGGGCATAGCAACCCACTCTAGTACTCTTGCCTAGAGAATTCCATGGACAGAGGCACCTAGCAGGCTGTTGTCCTTAGGGTCACACAGAGTCAGACATGACTGAAGCGACTGAGCAGAAGCAGTGTATGTTTATAACTATTCTACCTTATGAAGGACTGGCACTATTATCATGATAAAATGTTCTTCATATCATTAGTAACATTTTTTGTTTTAAAATGTATTTTGTCTTATAGTGCTATAGTCACTCCAGCTTTCTTATAGTTGTTGTCTGTCTCTCTTTGCCTTTGAATCAAAATGATTTTTAAGAGCAAATAGGGACTTCTTTGTCCCATCACCTCTCTGCCTTTAAAAACATCCCATTTTGTACAGTTCTTTGGCACTCCCCTCTACTGACTAGATGGGGTGCAGTTTGATTTATAATTGTTGAATGAAGCCAATTAGATTATCAATAAAAAAGGCAAATAGTTGGATCTTGTATTTTTTTCATCCAGTCTGACTTGAATAGATGGTTAAATTGATTCACATTTAACACTATATTAATGTAATCAGATTTGTGACTGCCATTGTACTGTTTATTTCCTATACGTCTTTTACCTCTCCCTCCATTTCTTTCTTACTTTTTCACATTGCATTAAGTAAACACTTTGTAATGTATCATATATGCTTCTCTAATAATTTTTCATAGATATCTTCAGATATTTTTTAGTGGATCTTCTAGGGCTTTCCATATACTCTTTACTATATCCATATCAATTCTAGATGTATACTAGCTTAATTCCTGTTTGATAGAGAAATGTTATACCTCTATTCTCTTTTGTTATAATTATTACAGAATATAATTTCATATCTTTTAAAGAAGCTGAGTGGAGAGAAGCCAGCAAGTAAATATTTACAGCTTTTGTTATATTAATCTGAGTTACCATTTCTTTTTCTTTCCATTTGTTATTATGGATTTGAGTACCATCTGGAATCATTTCCTTAGCCCAATACAGATTTTCTCCTACCTGTCTCTTTTGTATTGTTTTTGAAAAAAATATTACATTTTTTATGTTATCAACAATCTGTATATATATATGTATACAATATATATATGAATGTATGTCTGAAACTCCAGTACTTTGGCCACCTCATGCAAAGAGTTGACTCATTGGAAAAGACTCTGATGCTCGGAGGGATTGGGGGCAGGAGGAGAAGGGGATGACAGAGGATGAGATGGCTGGATGGCATCACTGATGCGATGGATGTGAGTCTGAGTGAACTCCGGGAGTTGGTGATGGACAGGGAGGCCTGGTGTGCTGCGATTCACGGGGTTACAAAGAGTTGGACACGACTGAGCAACTGAACTGAACTGAACTGATGTATGTATATATATACAGAGAGAGAGAGAGAGTTTTGTATAACCATCTTTTAAATCAATTAAGAGAAGATAGGAAAAGAAATATGCATTTATATTATCTTCTATGATTGCCGGGAGAAATATCAATAACCTTAGATATGCATATGACACCACCCTTATGGCAGAAAGTGAAGAACTAAAAAGACTCTTGATGAAAAGGAAAGAAGAGAGTGAAAAAGTTGGCTTAAAGCTCAACATTCAGAAAACTGAATCATGGCATCCTGTCCCATCACTTCATGGCAAATAGATGGGGAAACAGTGGAAACAGTGTTAGACTTTATTTTGGGGGGCTCCAAAATCACTGCAGATGGTGACTGCAGCCATGAAATTAAAAGACACTTACTCCTTGGAAGGAAAGTTATGACCAACCTAGACAGCATATTCAAAAGCAGAGAGATTACTTTGTCAACAAACGTCCATCTAGTCAAGGCTATGGTTTTTCCGGTAGTCATGTATGAATGTGAGAGTTGGACTATAAAGAAAGCTGAGCACTGACGAATTGATGCTTTTGAACTGTGGTGTTGGAGAAGACTCTTGAGAGTCCCTTGGACTGCCAGGAGATCCAACCAGTCCCTCCTAAAGGAAATAAGTCCTGGGTGTTCATTGGAAGGACTGATGTTGAAGTTGAAACTCCAATATTTTGGCCACTTGATGCAAAGAGCTGAGTCATTTGAAAAGACCCTGATGCTGGGAAAGATTGAAGGCAGGAGGAGAAGGGAACAACAGAGGATGAGATGGTTGAATGGCATCACCGACTCAATGAATATGATTTTGAGTAAATTCTGGGAGTTGGTGATGGACAGGGAAGCCTGGCATGCTGTGGTTCATGGGGTCGCAAACAGTTGGACGTGACTGAGCAACTGAATTGAACTGAACTGAACTGAATTATTTTTACTATGCTAATTTTTTGCTTTTTGTGTGTGGATTTAATTTTCTATCTGGATTAACTTGATTTCAGCCTGAAGAACTTCCTTTAGAATTTATTGTAAGGTAGGTCTCCTAGCAACAAATTTGTTCAGTTTTTGATTATCTGGTAATGTTTTTATTTCACTTTAAATTTGAAAGATAGCTTTGTTGTAAATAGGACTCTTGGTTTACTGTTTCTATGAGCACTTTGAATGTGATATGTTATTATTACATTGCCTTCAAGCCTTCATTGTTTCTAACAAGAAGCTGATCATCTTTTTGGAGCTTAAGTGTAAGCGATGCATTATTTTTCTCTTTACTTTTAGGATTTTTTCCTTCTTTTCAATTTTGGCATTTTTACTGTGATATGTTTGCAGATCTCTTTGCTTTTATGCTGTTTGAAGTTTATTGAACTTCATAAATGTGCAGACTATTGTTTTTCAATGAATTTGGAGAGGTGTGAACTAGCAAGTCTTTTAATATTTTTCTGCTCCTTTCTCTTCTCTTCTTGTAATATTCTCATTATTCTTACACTGGTATACTTAATAATGCCCACTTTTTTGGAGATTTTATTTTTTTTTTAATTCTTTCTTTTTCTCTCTGTTCTTCAATTTGCATAACCTCTATCACTCTAGCTTTACATGTCCTAATTTTTTCCTTATGACCAACCTAGATAGTATATTCAAAAGCAGAGACATTACTTTGCCAACTAAGGTCCGTCTAGTCAAGGCTATGGTTTTTCCTGTGATCATGTATGGATGTGAGAGTTGGACTGTGAAGAAGGATGAGCACCGAAGAATTGATGATTTTGAACTGTGGTGTTGGAGAAGATTCTTGAGAGTCCCTTGGACTGCAAGGAGATCCAACCAGTCCATTCTGAAGATCAGCCCTGGGATTTCTTTGGAAGGAATGATGCTAAAGCTGAAACTCCAGTACTTTGGCCACCTCATGCGAAGAGTTGACTCGTTGGAAAAGACTTTGATGCTGGGAGGGATTGGGGCAGGAGGAGAAAGGGACGACTGAGGATGAGATGGCTGGATGGCATCACGGACTCGATGGATGTGAGTCTGAGTGAACTCCGGGAGACAGTGATGAACAGGGAGGCCTGGCGTGCTGCGATTCATGGGGTCTCAAAGAGTCGACACAACTGAGCGACTGAACTGAACTGAACTGAACTGAACTGAATTTTTTCCTTTAGCCAGTTCAACTCTATTGTTTAATCCCTCTACTGAACTTTCTAATTATACTTTTATATTCCAAAATTTCCACTTAGTTGTTTACATTATATCTATCTCTCCATTTATATTTTATGTTTAATAAGATATTGTCATCATATTTCTTTTATTTCTTTAATTGTAGTTTATTCTTTGAACATATTTACAATAACATTGTGAAGTCTTTTTCTATTAAATTCTAAACATATTCACTATTACAGGCAGGTTCTGTTGCCTATTTTTTCTTTCATATCTCATTTTTTGCTGATGAAAAGGATAAATTTTACATAATGTTTTATAACACCTCTGGGTACATTCCCTCTTAAACTTGTTATTTGTATCTGTTTCTTATTTGTTTAGTGATTAGCTGAATTGTTTTAGTGGAAACTCTTCATCTCCTAAGAAAGTTTTAAACCTTTGATGTTGCTCTTCACAGGGGCTGTTAGCAATTACATTTTTTCCTCTGAAATTCATATGTTGGAGTACTAATCCCCAGTACCACAGAATGTGATTTTATTAGACAATAAGATCATTGCAGATGTAATTAGTTGTTAGGATGAGGTAGTATGAAATGAATGTTCAGTCACTCAATCATGTAGAAGTCTTTGCAATCCCATGGACTGTAGCCAACAGGCATCTCTGTCCATGGAATTTTCCAGGCAGGAATACTGGAGTGGATTACCATTTCCTTCTCCAAGTATGGAGTAGAGTGGACCTTTAAGCCAGTATGGCTGGTGTCCTTAGAAAAAGAAGATATCTGAGCACTGACTAACATACAAGAGGAGCACTGTGAGAAGATAAAGGATGTTTCTACGAGACAGGGAGCACCAAAGATTGCCAGCAAACCAACAGAAACTAGTTGAGAGGCATGGGAAAGATTGTCTGTCATAAATAACCCTCAGAAAGAATCAACACTGTCAACACTTTATTCTGGGCTTCTAGCCTATGAGTTCAGTTCAGTTGCTCAGTCGTGTCTGACTCTGCTACCCTATGAACTGCGTCTAGCCTCTGGAACTGTAAAATAATGTGTTTCTATTGTTTAAGCCCCTTAGTTTCAGTCACTCTGATATGACAGTGCTTTTGACAGGGCTATCTTAGTTTCTTTCCATGACCTTATCCAGCTGTTATGTTCCAAAAATTGCCAAGTTATTGCTTTATAATGTTTATCAGTGTGCTGGGGCATAAATTGATCCATAGATGAAGCCATTCAAGTTTGTGTTCCTTTGAAGGGATAATTCTGGAGATTAAAGTTTGGGATTGTTTTTTCCTGACTCTAGGTGAATCCTCACAATTGTCTCTTTCTCTGATTCTCTCAAGACAAAGTAATTAGCACACAATTTAGCCTGTGTGCCCGATGAACCTATCAATCTCCTCAGAAATTCCCTTTATTTTTGTGCTATTTCTGGCTCAAAATTTTCCACACTTTATTTCAAGTTCAGTTTCTTTGAGAAGAGACTCAGAGCTATCATTTGTATGACTTGCTTCCCTCTCTCCCCTCACCCCAAACAAAATCTCTGAGCCCCATCTCTGGAATTGGATATGAAGACAATGGTGTGCTTTTCTCTGAGTGACACAGTTGCTTTAGGAATTGAGTGTTCCAGGGTTGGAGAAAGGAGGGGGAATTTGGCTAAAATCTTCTTTCCTGACACTTCCAGTGTGGAATCAATACCTTAAGATCTAGGCACTATCAGGGCCTTAATATCATTAATGGCACCATATCCAAAGTAGAGTTTCCAACCCACAGTGTGGTCCTGAGTGAAAGAAGGGAGCTCCTACTTCCCAGCAATATATACACATATCTTAACCTCAACAACATGTAGCTGGTTCAGAATGAAGAATGCTCATGTCCTGTCCCTCTTGGGAAAATATCCTCCTGGTTGGAGCTGGAAGAAGAAGTAGCCCAGTGCTCTTGGTTGCACTTATCTAGAGCAGAATTTCTATCTTCCAGGTGTGAAGGGGCAATTAAGGCAGCAAATCTCAGTTCAAATGCAACAGATTCTCAGTCTTCTTACAGTAATTATGTTTCCTTGAATAATTGTTTCTTTATCTTCTCTATGTTGCTGACACCATTTCCTGAGACTTTTAGTGGTGTTTTTTTTTTTTTTTTTTTTTTTAATTTCTTGCCAGTTTTGCTGGACAGGTTCAGCCAGTGCCTCATTATATCAGTCTGTAATTTATTTAATACCATTTTGAATACCATTTTAAAATGTCTGTTTAAAAACAGAGATTATCATGAGATTTTATAATATTGTCCTTTATCTTAAAAAAAAATTTAGCCAGAAATACTCAAGGAAAAAGTTACACTGGAAAGAAAATATAGTCTTTAAGTCTGACAACTGCTCTGACCTATTTCTCTTATATTTTGTTTCAAGATCAACCCAAGATTTCTTAATTCATAATTTAAAAAAAAATACCTTCAAGTTCAAAACTGTACACTTGGTTTTCTAACTTCCTATTTCCAAAATGTAATATGTTTTGGTAAATAAATAAAATAATTAAGTTTTGAGTAATTGAATGGTCCATTTATGATACAATTAATTTTCATTGTCTTATTTTTTTATATGCTTGCTTTTTTTTAATTCAGAGAAAGTGAAAGAAAAGCAAGTATGACATATTATTTCCTTGTGAACAGAATTTAATTGGAAAAAAGCTAATAGTGTTATAAAATTTGAGGTTGGAGGAATGTGTTATATTTACTAACATATGTAGTAAATTAGAAGACTGATAGTTACATATTTTTTTTAATCTTTTGCACCACTGCTTTTAATAAGTGAATCACTGGGTTTGTTTCATACAGCTTATAATTTAAAAGTATTTGAACTAATTTGAGAATATCAATTGCCTTTCTCCAATTTCTAGAAACCTGGAAAATTTATTTCTACTTAAAGAATGTAGGAGTCTAGGCTCAACTATTCTTATGATGTTAAATTTCCTGAAAAAAAATTGCAATTGTTACTTTTTTAGGTTCACAGTGAGAATCAAAGGAAATAAGGAAGAAAATAAAATAAAGAGCAGTATCATAGATATCTTAATATCTAGACTTAATCAAGCTTTGAAAAGTGCTAGATGAGGAGCAGGTAGCATATCATTGGCAGAAAGTAAATCAGTTAATGACTTATACCAATGTCATTGATTTTAGGCTCTTACCATATCTATAAGTATGACTTTTCCTGCAATCATTGTATACAATGACATTACAATTATTTTTGGAATAGACATTGGCTCAAGAAAGATTTTCAGCCATTTATGACTACTATTTGATGGTAAGCGAGCAGAATGCCTTTTGAAAAATTTAAGTCTGTACAATGACATAAAATAATTTATCACAAATGTTAATACTACATTGTAAAGTAATTAGCTTCCAATTTAAAGAACTAAATAAAAAATTTAAAAGATTATATTATTATAGTTAACATGTTGATATATACTAAACATTTTATATACTTGATACAAATTAATTGCCAACAATTTTTTCATCTAGACATTTTTCAAATTATATATAAGAAAACTGAAGTCTAGCAAGATTAAGGAAGTAATTCAAAGTCACATAGAGAACGACTCAAAGGCACATAGTGATATCGAGGATCTGAGTGTGCATACAACTATTTACACAGTATTTTAATATGTCATGAAGACACAATTATAGTATATCAGAAAAAGAAAACAACCCATGTAGCATTCTTTAGCCTATATAGAGATAGTAGAATACGTGTGTATATAATTAATACTCAATTACATAATTAACATTATAATTGATAAAACATCAAACTATGTGTCACCTCATTTTTTATGTCTGGTTATTTTAAAAGTCTTATTATAATATATTTGACCTCTCTTCATGAGCTTGAGGGAAATTTTAATTGCCTCACAATAGTATGAAATTTGTCATGGAACATAATTAATTTTATATAATAATTAATTTTCAGTTTATTTCAAAATTAATTATTATTTATTCTTAAATAGATTCAAATTTTTAAATTAGATACAAATTTTATTAATATATGTTGTATTAATAGGTAACATATATTAAAATAGATAGCTTAGTTTATCATACATGAGTACATTTTAATAAGTATAGTATTCTGAATACACACAAGAAGAGATTTTTTATAATTATAAAACAAGTTAACACATGAAAAAAGTGAACAGCAGAAGCCCTGTAAGCCAAACTGTTTTATTATTAGTAATTGCATAATATGAGAAAGCAAGGATGGTAATGAATAATACCATAAAATAAAACACAATAATATTCCTTCTTTATTATCTAAAGATGTTGCAGTGTTAAATAATAATTATGCAATCCATAATTATTTAATGAAGTTCAATAAGAAAACTTGTCAATCAACTAAATTAAAGAATTTCACATGCCCTAGAAATTTTAGATATTTTAGCTTTAAGCTTACCAACTGAAATACTGGATTCTAGATGATCTTAGAAGTTATACTTTTCATGTAATACACACACTTGTAAATTCTATAAAGAACAGTAGATTTTGTATATAATATATATTATATATATAACAAATTCTTTTATCAAATACTGGCAACTAAATACATGTCTTGCTAATGGACATAGGAGCCTGGTGGTCTGCAGTCCATGGGGTCACAAAGAGTTCGACGTAACAGAGTGACTAAACACACAGCACAGTACTCACTAATTAACAATATGTTATGATAATGTATCCTAATTGAAAATCGGTTATCTTTATTTCATAAAATGGTAACCAGAGCAAAGAAACAAATTGACATGTACAAGATACCAGGTACAAAAAAATATTCATATTCATCAAAAGTAGCATTCTAGTTATCACTATATAACTTAGAGTCACCAATTCAGACACACTAATGAAAATATATCTATTTTTTATTTTTTGGCTTTCATAGAAAGCCTTTGGATATGTTGAGAGAAATGTTTTATCTATTCTAAATGTATTTGCTTTAGCAGTTCTTTCTTATTACAGAATATCTCTGAGGTTCTTGAACTTGAGCACATGAAATGCTCATATTCTTCTGCAGACACTGATTGTTTTACAGAGATCCTCTCCAGGAAGGAGCACAATGTTTGTATTTATTTTGCCATCCTTCCTTTGTCACTTGCCATTTGATTTGCATATATGTATAACAAATGACACAAAAATGCTTTAAAAATTTAACTGCATAAATAACTATATTCATAGATTTGGGTTCCTGTTTTTAATTGTCTGATCAAAAATATATTCAGAGTAAAGCCTTGTAGGAACTGAGTTGAATGTATATGTCATCAGAGTGATTTCTGATTCTCTTTGTACAGTTTTTACTCTGCTGCTCCATGAAAGGCTATTTTTCCTTTCAAAGTTTCTTAGCGATTCTAATGAATTAGAGTATGGCAATATGTTTAAAAATATGTAAAAATTGAGCGAGAAGTCAAGAATATAGACCTCTGAAACACACTCCATTACTTTGTCAATGACCACCAAGAGGAGAATGAAGGAACCGCCTTTCCAGTTCCTGTAGTGAACATAAAACTAGATATCAGTGGATGAAATGATTGCCAGAAAACAAATTTCAAGTCACAACACTTACTTTAGGCTTGACTGATCCACAAATAATCAGTATTTTAAAGTAGGAGATTGTGTCATACTTTAGCTTGATTTGTTGTTACTAAATATAATCTATACCAAGTATAACAATCACTAATATTCTGTTTCTTATGATATGGTAAAAATTTTATTAACTTATTTGAAATATAGAAGTACTTTTAAACTATAAAGAATTATTATAAGATCTTTATAAAATTATCATGTGAGAATTGATATTAAGTCAAATTTATCACTTATTATCTTCCCATGTTTCTAATAATTCTTTTGGTGACATGTTTTTAAGAAATTCCCAATATATAATAACTTTTGGAAATCTCTGTAAATGTAACCTATCATTTAATATCTTGTTATCTTTGAAGTTTAAATATATATTTGCTATAGTTGCTTGTGTTCTCTCACATAATGTATGAATATAACAGCTGTACTATGGTACTCAATTTTATTACATTCACTTATTAATGAAATACATTTGTGCTTGGGAAGGTATTTTTAGAAATGTGTTCACTGAAAATGATCTCTCATCTATAATTTCTACCATAAGGCAGCTAAGATTCCCTCTTGAGTAAGATACATGTGCAAATTTAGTATTTTAATGAGAAAGTCTAAATTTATTTTCAAAAACACTTCACTTATCCCATGTTATTTTGAATGTGTATAAATACAGGCACTCAGTGTTTCAAAGGGAGACCACTAGTTGATTATAGTTCTAGGATACAGGTACTCAGTTTGGGTACAATTTAACCTTCCCTGAAGATCCCTTTATTATGATTTCTTCCAGAGCATATTCTATTTATTTACATTTTCATGAACTTGTACTCACCTCTGAATGACCTCTATTTAGCTTGTGTAGAATACCTTTCTGTCCCTGGGGTTGATCAGCAGATAACAAAGGAAGAGCATTCAATCCCCCAAACCCTCTCCCGAGGGTCTCTCTAGAGAGCTGCCTCAATCCCAGGAGCAGGATTACGAGTCTTGAACTAAGCCTTGTACAGGTGGTAGAGTAACTTAAGTAAGACATAAAAGTTGGGCTCACCACTCACTGAGAGAATCCACATGAAATAGCAATGGGGAGATTTCTTTCTCTCCCATTTATCCTAATGTTTGAATATAGTTTTCTATATCCAGCAATTACATGTTTATAGAGGGTACATAAGATGAAGATTAAAAGATGTATGTAAAAAAAATTTTTAAATGCATCTTTTATTGGGAAAAGTATTATAAATCTTATTTTTCTAAAGTCTGAGTTATTGTCACAGACCAAAAAGAGACATATAGAAGTAAATAGATGATTATACTTTAGTTGCAAAGAAAAACTATTTCCAGTTTGGAATGAAAATGATGGTTGCTATATGGCAACTGTCTACTTGGATCAAAACAACATTGAATAGACTAATTAATAAAAGAGAAAAGACATAAAGTGTTGAAACTAGAAGAATATATTTCCATATAGAATATAGTGCTGGGTTATAAAGAGATATTTCTTTAATGTATATTCCCATACAGACATAGAATTGTGTATGTATATATGTATTATGTATATGTCAATAATAAATTTCATATATTGAATTATTTCCTTCTTCCAAAAAGTTTATGTTCTGAATTTGAGATATTGATTCCCTATAGACATTGAATCCTAAATGACAAAAACACAGGAGATATTTATCATAAAAACTGCCTTCCAGGAACAGATGAACTCCCCTTCCAATTAGCACCAGATTAAAACTATGTTTTTTCATGTAGAGTTTCTTGTTTGTTTGCATTCATTTTCTGTCTCTAATCAAAAGGGAAAACAGATCCAAGTAAGACCAGATTTCTTTCATGGTATTAACATATCTTTACAACAATGAATGTATATGTAATATTTGTAACAATGAAAGGTAATCTTTCCTCTGAGGAAAAATTTCAGAGTTACCCATCATTATTTTTATTATGAAAATTTTCAAATATACTTAAAAAATGGGGCGGCTAACATGGTAAAGCACTGTCATGCACTGTCAGTTGAGTGAGTGAAAGTTGCTCAATCATGTCCGACTCTGTGCAACCCCATAGACTGTAGCCTGCCAGGCTCCTTTGTCCATGGAATTCTCCAGGTAAGAATATTGGAGTGGGTTGCCATTTTCTTATGTCACTTATCTTTACCAAATATCAACTGTGGCTAATTTATTTCTACTCTCCCATTTCTCCTTCAAAACTTCTGGGGAAAAACCTGGGTGTAATATTACTTACTCCATAAGTATTCCAGTATACATCTGTTAAAACATACAAAAACTTTAAAAAAAATAGAACATAATACATATGAGTTACAAACTCAGTATATTGCCAAATACATGTTCAATGTGAATATTTTCATAATCAGCCCAAAACATTTTTATTTTCATATGTGAATCAGATACTCAGGTAAGGTTCATATGTTCAAACTAGTTGATGTACCCAAGATATATACTTTTATCTATAGATTTTCTCTGTTTTCTTTGCTTGTTATTTAGTAAAGAAAGGAGTTGATTGTCCTTATAGAGTTTCCCACAATTATCATCATCCTATATCTACTACAGTCTCTGTAAATTAGAGTCATGTCTAGAGGATTTATCATATCAAAGTTTTGCTTTTTTATTGTAATAATTCTTCATAGACACTTTTTCATTATTTCCTCAAGAGATAGATAACATATAGTTACTTGGTTATCAACAATTGATAGGTATTGCCTCAATGCATTAGTACACTGAGCTTTTAAAACACTTTAATAAACTTGGACTACTTCTTCAATCGCTAGCAGAATATTCTTCTGACATAAAAATTTCACCATTAACTATTTGGTTACACTGAAGTATATTTTGTATAGAAAATGCCGGATGTATCCTTATTTGCTGTTTTAAAATCTATTTTCTTCTTTTGAATGTCGATTCCCTACCATCTTCTTAATGTGATTGTTCTAGATACCCACTGTCATGCAACTATACACTGCAAATCTTGGTGGCTTAAAACAATGGCAATCATTTGTTTACTGGCCATGTTTCTGTGGGTCACTAGTTAGGGAGGAGTTCAGCTAGGCAATTCTGGTTCTTCAGAACTCTAATGTTATTGGAGTCAAAGAGCATCCATAACTGGAATAGTAGGAGATTAGGTAACGGCTTGGCCAGGCACGTGCTTTTGTGTGTGAATGTTATGCTTCCATGCTGAGTAGTTTAAATTTCATGTCAGAAGCAGAAGAAATTAAGAGGAGGTGGCAAGAATACACAGAACTGTCCAAAAAACATCTTCACAACCAAGATAATCATGATGGTGTGATTACTCACCTAGAGCCAGACATCCTGGAATGTGAAGTCAAGTGGACCTTAGGAAGCTTCACTATGAACAAAGCTAGTGGAGGTGATGGAATTCCAGTTGAACTATTTCAAATCCTGGAAGATGATGCTGTGAAAGTGCTGCACTCAATATGCCAGCAAATTTGGAAAACTCAGCAGTGGCCACAGAACTGGAAAAGGTCACTTTTCATGCCAATCCCAAAGAAAAGCAATGCCAAAGAATGCTCAAACTACCACACAATGGCACTCATCTCACTCGCTAGTAGAGTAATGCTCAAAATTCTCCAAGCTAGACTTCAGCAATATGTGAACCGTGATCTTCCAGATGTGAAAGCTGGTTTTAGAAAAGGAGGAGGAACCAGAGATCAAATTGCCAACACCTGCTGGATCATGGAAAAAGCAAGAGAGTTCCAGAAAAACATCTATTTCTGCTTTTTAGACTATGCTTTTGACTGTGTGGATCACAATAAACTGTGGAAAATTCTGAAAGAGATGGGAATACTGGAACACCTGACCTGCCTCTTGAGAAACCTATATGCAGGTCAGGAAGCAACAGTTAGAACTGGACATGGAAAAGCAGTCTGCTTCCAAATAGGAAAGGAGTATGTCAAGGCTGTATATTGTCACCCTGCATATTTAACTTATATGCAGAGTACATCATGAGAAACACTGGGCTGGAGGAAGCACAAGCTGGAATCAAGATTGCTGGGAGAAATGTCAATAACCTAGATACGCAGATAACGCCACCTTTATGGCAAAAAGTGAAGAAGAACTAAAGAGCCTCTTGATGAAAGTGAAAGTGGAGAGTGAAAAAGTTGGCTTAAAGCTCACCATTCAGAAAACTAAGATCATGGCATCTGGTCCTGTCACTTCATGGCAAATAGATGGGGAAACAGTGGCTGACTTTATCTTTTGGGGCTCCAAAATCACTGCAGATGGTGATTGCAGCCATGAAATTAAAAGGCACTTACTCCTTGGAAGGAAGTTATGACCAAACTAGACACCATATTAAAAAACAGGGACATTACTTTGCCAAAAAATGTCCATCTAGTCAAGGCTATATTTTTTCCAGTAGTCATGTATGGATGTGAGAGTTGGACTATAAAGAAAGCTGAGCACTGAAGAATTGATGCTTTTGAACTATGGTGTTGGAGAAGACTCTTGAGAGTCCCTTGGACTGCAAGGAGATCCAACCAGTCCATGCTAAAAGAGATCAGTCCTGGGTGTTCATTTGAAGGACTGATGCTGAAGCTGAAACTCCAATACTCTGGCCACCTGATGTGAAGAACTGACTCATTGGAAAAGACCCTGAAGCTGGGAAAGGGTGACGGCAGGAGGAGAAGGGGATGACAGAGGATGAGATGGTGGGATGGTCCACTGACTCGATGGACACCAATTTGGTAGGACTCCAGGAGTTTGCGATGGACAGGGAGGCCTGTCGTGCTACGGTTCATGGGGATGCAAAGAGTCGGACACGACTGAGCCACTGAACTGAATTTATTATCTTAAGGTCCCCTGAACAAAAATAGATTTAACATTCACATCATAAGACTCCTGATTAAAATTCTGAAAACTAAAGACAAAATAAGCAACCACAGAGCAGTTTCATGTAGCGAAACACTGATTTGAATGACAGTGGATTTCTCATATAAACAACTGAGTCCAGAAGAAGTGATACATTTTTCAAGTGCTGAAGGAAAAGACCTATCATCTATGAATTCTATATCTAGCAAAAATATCCCTCAGGAATTAAAGTGAAATTTCAGAAATTTTCTGAACATCTTCTCTGGGAAAAGAAAAAAAGTCTAAAACTGGTCTCCAAGTTCAGTTCAGTTCAGTTCAGTCACTGTCGTGTCTGACTCCTTGCGACCCCATGAATCGCAGCATGCCAGGCCTCCCTGTCCATCACCAACTCTCGGAATTCACTCAGACTCATGTCCATCGAGTTAATGATGCCATCCAGCCATCTCATCCTCTGTCGTCCCCTTCTCCTCCTGCCCCCAATCCCTCCCAGCATCAAAGTCTTTTCCAATGAGTCAACTCTTCGTATGAGGTGGCCAAAGTACTGGAGCTTCAGCTTTAGCATCATTCCTTCCAAAGAAATCCCAGGGTTGATCTCCTTCAGAATGGACTTGTTGGATCTCCTTGCAGTCCAAGGGACTCTCAAGAGTCTTCTCCAACATCACAGTTCAAAAGCATCAATTCTTTGGTGCTCAGCCTTCTTCACAGTCCAACTCTCACATCCATACATGACCACAGGAAAAGCCATAGCCTTGACTAGATGGACCTTAGTCGTCAAAGTAATGTCTCTGCTTTTCAATATACTATCTAGGTTGGTCATAACTTTTCTTCCAAGGAGTAAGCGTCTTTTAATTTCATGGCTGCAGTCACCATCTGCAGTGATTTTGGAGCCCCCAAAAATAAAGTCTGACACTGTTTCTACTGTTTCCCCATCTATTTCCCATGAAGTGATGGGACCAGATGCCATGATCTTTGTTTTCTGAATGTTGAGCTTTAAGCCAACTTTTTCACTCTCCTCTTTCACTTTCATCAAGAGGCTTTTTAGCTCCTCTTCACTTTCTTCCATAAGGGTGGTGTCATCTGCATATCTGAGGTTATTGATATTTCTCCCGGCAATCTTGATTCCAGCTTGTGTTTTTTCCAGTCCAGCATTTCTCATGATGTACTCTGCATAGAAGTTAAATAAGCAGGGTGACAATATACAGCCTTGACATACTCCTTTTCCTATGTGGAACCAGTCTGTTGTTTCATGTCCAGTTCTAACTGTTGCTTCCTGACCTGCATACAGATTTCTCAAGAGGCAGGTCGAGGGGTCTGGTATTCCCATCTCTTTCAGAATTTTCCACAGCTTATTGTGATCCACACAGTCGAAGGCTTTGGCATAGTGAATAAAGCAGAAATAGATGTTTTTCTGGAACTCTCTTGCTTTTTCCATGATCCAGTGGATGTTGGCAATTTGATCTCTGGTTCCTCTGCCTTTTCTAAAACCAGCTTGAACATCAGGGAGTTCATGGTTCACATATTGCTGAAGCCTGGCTTGGAGAATTTTGAGCATTACTTTACTAGCATGTGAGATGAGTGCCATTGTGCGGTAGTTTGAGCATTCTTTGGCATTGCTTTTCTTTGGAATTGGAATGAAAATGGACCTTTTCCAGTCCTGTGGCCACTGCTGAGTTTTCCAAACTTGCTGGCATAGTGAGTACAGCACTTTCACAGCATCATCTTTCAGGATTTGAAACAGCTTAACTGGAATTCCATCACCTCCACTAGCTTTGTTCATAGTGATGCTTTCTAAGGCCCACTTGACTTCACATTCCAGGATGTCTGGCTCTAGATTAGTGATCACATCATCATGATTATCTGGGTCATGAAGATCTTTTTTGTACAGTTCTTCCGTGCATTCTTGCCACCTCTTCTTAATATCTTCTGCTTCTGTTAGGTCCAGACCATTTCTGTCCTTTATCGAGCCCATCTTTGCATGAAATGTTCCCTTGATATCTCTAATTTTCTTGAAGAAAATTAGGTCTCCAAGTAGGAAGGAAATGAAAACAGAGGAAATTTGAAACTTCAGAAGGAAGTAAATCAATGACATCAATAAGTAAGGAAGGTTGTTAATATGCTTGCTATTATGATTGATTGTGATTTTCAAGTGAAAATTGGATGACTTTTACAAAAATGGGAACCACAATAGTTTGTAACCCATGGGATACTCTACATCAAGGGATTACTACATCACTACTAACTTCAGTAATTAAATTTGGCTAAATTATCCTGACTTCTAGCAACATGGAACTATAGGCTTACCATTAGACAACGAGGCCATAGGTTTCTTCAGGGGTCAGCCCCTCCCCAGGCCCCACCCCCCATCCCCATTCTTCTTCTCAGTGTGATTCTAGCAACTAAACTTGTCTGGACTGGTTACTGATTCTGATGCTCCAGTTCCTTGTATCAGACCCATGTTTCCTCTGCTTCTCTCACCATTCCTACAATACATTCTCTGGCCCATAATGCATGCTCTAACTGAACCCTGCCTGTTACAATCCCTTTGCTCTTTGTGGAGAGCTTCCCACTTCTGGAGAGAGCATATGTACATTAATGATTGCATTAGATATAGTCGCTTTACACTTTCTGAGATTCAGTTCACTTCAGTCGCTCAGTCGTGTCTGACTCTTTGTGACTCCATGAACCGCAGCATGCTAGGCCTTCCTGACCATCACCAGCTCCAGGAGTTTACCCAAACTCATGTTCATTGAGTCGGTGATGCCATCCAATCATCTCATCCTCTGTCACCCCCTTCTCCTCCTGCCCTCAATCTTTCCCTGAATCAAGGTCTTTTAAATGAGTCAGCTTTTTGCATCAGGTGGCCAAAGTATTAGAGTTTCAGCTTCAACATCAGTTCTTCCAATGAACACCCAGGACTGATCTCCTTTAGAATGCATTGATTGGATTTCCTTGCAGTCCAAGGGACTCTTAAGAGTCTACTCCAACACCACAGTTCAAAAGCATCAATTCTTCAGTGTTCAGCTTTCTTTATAGTCCAACTCTCACATCCATACATGACTACTGGAACAACCATAGCCTTGACTAGACAGACCTTTGTTGGCAAAGTCATGTCTCTCCTTTTTAATATGCTATGTAGTTTGGTCATAACTTTTCTTCCAAGGAGTAAGCATCTTTTAATTTCATGGCTGTGGTCACCATCTGTAGTGATTTTGGAGCCCCCAAAAAATCGAGTCTGTCACTGTTTCCACTGTTTTCCCATCTATTTGCCGTGAACCTGATTCCCCCTACCCCATGGAAATTTAGAGACTTAAAGTTAATCCAAAAATTGATTATTTTTAACTATTTATATTTTACTGATTTACTTATTAGGTACAAGCACTCTGTTTTTCTGTAGTTAAAATGTTAGCATTTGTATACCAAGATACATCTTTACTTAGGCTATAAATACTTCTTATAAGCTAAATACAGCTAAATAGTTCTTAAATATGTATATGTATATAAATACATATGTATGTATATAGGTGAATGTTATGTTTCACTAAAACTTTCTTCGAGGTGAGAGAATTTTTCTATGAAAAATTACTGTAATATTTGTACACTCTGTGAAAAAAATCATTGAATTATTTCATGCTAAGTAAGGTTTGAAACAAATTTATTGGTACAGTTGCTTTTCTCTTTGCTGAATTAATTTTATTTAACTAAACATTGGACTATGGACTTTATATGTCATATTTGTTACATTTAAATTATATTATATACATATTGTCATGTTTAATTGGAGAAGGGAATGGCAACCCACTCCAGTATGCTTGCCTGGAGAATCTTGTGGACAGAGGAGCCTGGCAGGCTACAGTCCACAGAGTCTCAAAGAGTCAGACAAAACTGAAGCAACTGAACATGTACACTTGTCATGTTTAATATATACTTGTCATGCTTAACATACTGCAGTTGGTTAAATATAAAAAGGTATTTTTCATGAGTAATAAAGCAAAACATTAATATCACACTATTTTCATTTTTTAGAATATTAAAAACTAGAAAGTTACATAAAGTTGCTACCTTATAGTGGGGATGTGGGGATAAAGGGATGCAGTCATTCTTTTCCATTCCTTGAAGGAGTATGGGGTCGTTGAGGCATTCAATAGGTTAGTTCTGTTCCCATTTACTTGAAATATATTTCAAATATGTTTACTTCTGCTTATATTCTTTTGAACTGTTATTTGAACTGCGGTGTTGGAGAAGACTCTTGAGAGTCCCTTGGACTGCAAGGAGATCCAACCAGTCCATCCTAAAGGAAATCAGTCCTGGGTGTTCATTGAAAGGACTGATGTTGAAGCTGTAACTCCAATATTTTGGCCACTTGATGCAAAGAACTGACTCATTAGAAAAGACCCCTTCCCTGGAAGGTGGGGAGGAGAAGGGAACGACAGAGGATGAGATGGTTGGATGGCATCACTGACTCAATGAACATGATTTTGAGTAAACTCTGGGAGTTGGTGATGGACAGAGAGGCCTGGCATACAGCAGTCCATGGGGTTGCAAAGAGTCGGACACAGCTGAGCAACCAAACTGAGTTGAACTGAATTGATACTGTATGTTAAGCATATGTCTCTTTATATAATATTTTCATAAAACACTTTATAGAATTCCAAATATCAAAGCCATACTAAAAAAAATTTACTCTGTATTTGTCTTCTTAAGTCCTTGACCTCCTTTCCCAACTAATCTCCTAAATTTTCAATTGAGGTTTCCTATGCATTTCTTGGCAAAACAGGCAGTTACATGAATATTTTTAGAGCTTTCCCTTATTCTTACACAAAAGCTAAAAAACAGAAGTGTCTTGCATTTTTCTTTTTCTTTTGAAATCATAGCATAAGTTCATAAAAATCACTCTTAATTTTTGAAAGTATCTTCATAGTACACCATTGAGTAGGTGAACAACCGTTCTTCAAGGAATCTTCCATGTATGAGCATTTAGGGCTTTTATTTTTCAGTATGTTTTAATTGCAAATAATCCCTGACTGAATAAATGTGTGCATGTGTGTTCTTCTATCAGCTAGATTCCTAGAAGCAAGTTGCTAAGTAAAAAAATAAAGTGTGATTTTCTTATATACTGCCAAATTTTTCTCCATGTGGTTATATCAATTTGCATTCTAATCAAAATGTGAGTACCTGTTTTTTCATAGCCTTACCAACAAAACATTTGTGAAATTTGTAACTTTGCCAATATGATAGGGGAGAAATGGTATCTCCATGCAATTATGTTTAACATTTCTCTAATAATGACTGAGGCTGAACATCATTTTTTTTAATTTAGCAATTTTATTATTTTTATCACTAATTTCTTATAACTAACAACTTTTCAATCATGTATTTAAAATGTTTTCCTCACTTTTAAAGAGTTCCTTATAAATTATATATGCCATTCCTTTTTCGGCGGTTTATGTTGCAAACAGTCTCCAACATTTTTTTTTTTTTAATATCTCCATAAAGGCTAGTTGGTATTTTTATTGAGATTATGTTGAATATGTAAATCTACTTAGAGTTAACAAATAACTATGATATTAAGTCATCCCACCCTGAAACAAGAGAGTCTTTTAATCTCTTCCAGTCTATTTTGTATTTTTCAGGAGTGTTTATATCCATATTTATTTGTGTTTTGATTTCTTCATGGTATTTTGTTTTGTATGCAATCTTAATTGGATATTTAACTGTATCGGTCTTTCCACTTATTACATTTAATTTTAAGTTACACTGAAGCTTTTCTTTTTTAATATCCTATTTATAGAGGAATTAATCCTGTTTTCTTCTAAAGCTTATATAGTTACATTCAAAACTCTGATCAGTTTGGGGCTTCTTTTGTATATGGTGTGATGTATGTACAAATTTTATCTTTGTTTTTGCCAAATGGCCTTCCAGTTTTCCCAGCACTATTTATTTAAAAATTCTACTTTAAATTCAGTGAGTAAGATTGCTTTTTAAGTTTTTTTAATGAACTTTCATTATCTTCTACTGACCAGCAGGCCAATATCAATTTATTTTAATTGTAGAAGTTATATGTAATAATTTAGCCTCCAGCAGAACCTCAGATATGCAGATGATACCATGGCAGAAAGCAAAGAGGAATTGAAGAACCTCTTGATGAGGGTGAAAGAAAAGAGTGAGAAAGCTGGCTTAAAACATAGCATTCAAAAAACTAAGATCATGGCATCTGGTTCCATCACTTCATGGCAAATAGCTGGGGAAAAAATGGAAACAGTGACAGATTTTATTTAGGCTCCAAAATTGTGATGGCACTCATGAAATTAAAAGACACTTGCTGCTTGGAAGAAAAGTGATGAGAAACCTAGACAGTGTATTAAAAAGCAGAGACATCACTTTGCCAACAAAGGTGTGCATAGTCAAAGCTACGGTTTTTCCAGTAGTCATATATGGATATGAGTGTTGGACCATAAAGAAGGCTGAGAGCCGAAGAATTAATGCTTTCGAATTTTGATGCTGGAGAAGACCCTTGAGAGTCCCTTGGACTGGAAGGAGATTGAACGAGTCAATCCTAAAGGAACTCAACCCTGAGTATTCATTGGAAGGACTGATGATGAAGCTGAAACTCCAATACTTTGGCCACTTTATGCAAAGAACCAACTCATTGTAGAGACCCTGATGTTGGGAAAGATTGAGGGAAGTAGAAGGGGAAGACAGAGGATGAGATGGTTAGATGGCATCACAAACTCAATGGACATGACTTTGAGCAAACTCAGGGATATAGAGAAGGACAGGGAAGCCTGCTGTGCTGCAGTTCTTGGGGTCACAAAAAGTAGAACACAACTTAGCAACTGAACAACAATAAATGTTCCTAGCTTGTCTTCTTTAAAGTTCTCCTTGCTATTTTTGAGAATTGGATTTTCTAAGCCCTTTTTATTTTTATATCCCCATAAAGATTTGTTAGTATTTTTATTGAAATTATGTTGAATGTGTAAATCTACTTAGAGTTAACAAATAACTGTGATATTGAGTAATCCCACCCAGAAACAAGAGAGTCTTTTAATTTCTTCCAGTCTATTTTGTATCTTTCAAGAGTGTTTATATCCATATTTAAATAGATTTTGAACATTCCTTGTTAGATTTATTTCTAAATGTTATCATTATTTTGTACTACTTCATACAAGGAATTCTCTACATTATATCCTCTACCTCATTTTTATGTATATGAAGGGCTATTGATTTTAATGTGTTTATATTCTTCCACCTAACTAAAAATTGTAATTTTAGAATTATGTGAAGCTATTCATTTCCTGGGACTTTCTAGGTATACTATTACACTGTTTTTGTAGTAGGCACTGAGTAGCATGTCTCCCGGATTTCTACCTTCTGGATCCAGTGCTCCACTTGCTGGAGTACTGGCACTTGTGGGCTCCATGAATTCGTTTCACCTAAAGGGAGAAACCTTATCATAAGTCACACTCTTTTGATGATATCATGTATCCAAAGATTACTGTGTTTTGGTGCATGAGGCCCTGGGACCCTCTGGAGATAGGTCATGCATATTTCTAAAGATAGGTCTACCGGTCCTACATGTCTGGCTCCCTGGCAGTTGTTGGTTGCAAAGACATTCCCTCCAAAATATCCTAAATGCGAATCTCCCCATCTGTGTTTACTTCCTGGAAAACGTAATGTAAAAAAACCTTTAAAGAGAGGTCTTTTCAGATCTTCTTTTCCTATTCTTGAGATTCTAGTTGACTTGATGCATTGGCTAATATTTGTAATACAATGTTGAAAAAAAAATAAAATAAAATAAAATAAAATATTGTCTATCTACCCTAAAAAAAAAAAAAAAGAAAAAAAGAAAAGTAATGTAAGAGTGGACATCTTTCCCTTTTCTTAATTTTTGTGGCCATGTCCCTAAAATTCCCTATAAGTGAGGGAATTTATGGTTATTATATATATATATATATATATATATAGAGAGAGAGAGAGAGAGAGAGGGATGCGTAAGAATAGAATATCATTAATTCTTACTTTATTGAGCATATTAAAAAGTTTTCAATGAATGTTGAATTTTGCTAAATATTTTTCAGTATCTATGGACATTTATTTTCAGCCCCTAGGTCTATGGAAGCAGTGTATGATATTACTAGATACCGTAACATTCAATCAACTTGTATTATAGGAATAAATCAATTTGGATGGCACATCTATTTAAAACATGTGTTGAATTATTTCACTTATATTTTACAGTATAATTTGTGTATACATTTTCATAAATGATACTGATTTCTGATTTTGTTTCTGTGCTGTCTTTATCTGGTTTCAGTATCACTTTTTAATGAAATTAATTTAAAATTTTTAGTGTTTTCTTTTTTTAGCAATGCTGAAGGAGTAGAATGTGTGTTGTTTCTTTTGCTCTTTCAGTTGATCTGATTCAGTTTTCAGTATAGTTTGTGGATACTGTGTGAAAAGATTTGTTTTAGGCCAATAGCTCAACTATCTGAAAGACCAAATGTTTTACTTCATGACCTATGGTGAAAATATGAAGAATTTATTTGGCTAAAATTTACAGACTTACAATATTTGCATTTTATTTGCAATATGTGTATTATATTATAGCTAAATTTTAATAGTCTACCATGTAAGGAAAGTAAAAATTAATGGGGTGTATTGTGAAAGTTAGGTCAAGAGTCTAATCAGAGAGATGAATGAAGTGACTATTGTAACAATAAAGTGAGTTGATCACACTGAATGCTATGATGTTGTAACTAGTGTTACAGAGATGTAGATGGATTAATGTTTACTTGGCCTACAGAGTATACAGAATCTTGTAATAGATTGGATCACAGCCTTGTTGTGGCGAAGGGGCTCACATAACTTAATGAAGCTATGAGCCATCCTGTGCAGGGCCACTTAAGACTAAGGAGTTATAATGAAGAGTTCTGACAAAATGTGGTCCACTGGATAAATGAGTAGCAAGCTACTCCTGCATTGTTGCCATGAGAACCCCATGAGCAATATGAAAAGGCAAAAAGACAGCATTGGAAGATGAGTCCCCTAGATCAGAATGTGTCCAATGTGCTACTGGGGAAAAGTGGAGGGAAATTACAAATAGCTTCAGAAAGATTGAAGTGGCTGGGTCTAAGCAGAAACTATTCTCAGATGTGGATGTGTGTGGTGGTGAAGGTAATGTTCAATGCTATAAAGGACAATATTGGACAGGAACCCAGAATGTTAGGTTCATGGATCAATGTAAGTTGGATGTAGTCAAGCAGGAGATGGCAAGAGTGAACATCGACATCTTCAGAATTAGTGAACTATGATGGACAGGAATGGGTGAATTTAATTCAGAGTCCCATTATATCTACTACTATGGGTAAGAATCCCTTAGAAGAACTGGAGTAGCCCTCATAGTCAACAAAAGGTTCCAAAATGCAGTACTTGGGTACAATCTCAAAAACAAGAAAATGAGATCAGTTCATTTTCAAGACAAATCATTCAACATCACATAGTAATCCAAGTGTCCACCCAACAACTGATGCTGAAGAGGCTAAACTTGAATTGTTTAAACCTACAAGACCTTCTAGAACTAATACCGAGATAAGATGTCTTTTTTTTATCATAGGGGCTGGATTGCAAAAGTAGGAAATCAAGAGATATCTGGAGTAATGGGTTAATTTATCTGTGGAATACACAATGAATTAGGGGGAAAGCTAACATAGTTTTCTCAAGAGAACACACTGGTCATGAAAAAACTTTCCAACAACACAAAAGATGTCTTTACACGTGGATATTACCAGATGGTCAATACCAAAATCAGATTGATTATTTCTTTGCAGCCAAAGACAGAAAATCCCTATACAGTCTGCAAAAATAAGAAATAGAGCTGACTGTGGCTCAGATCATAAACTCCTTATTGCAAAATTCAGACTTAAATTGAAGAAAGTAGGGAAAACCATTAGGCCATTCAGATATGACCTAAATCAAATCCCTTACAGTTATACAATGGAAGTGACAAATAGATTCAAAGGATTTGATGTGGTAGGTAGTGTGCCTGAAGAACTGTGAATGGAGGTTAGTAACATTGTACAGGAGGCAGTAACCAAAACCATCCCAAAGAAAAACAAATACAAGAACAAAAAGCGGTTGTCTGAGTAAGCTCTACAAATAGCTGAGGAAAGAAGAGAAACAAAAAGCAAAGGAGATAGGGAGAGATATACCCAATTGAATGCAGAGTTCCAGACAATAGCAAGGAGAATTAAGAAAGCCTCCTTCAATGAACAATGTAAAGAAATAGAGGAAAACATTAGAATGAGAAAGAATTAGAATGAGATCTCTTCAAGAAAATTGAGATATCAAGGAAATATTTCATGAAAAGTTGGGCATGATAAAGGACACAATTGATATGTACCTAACAAAAGCAGAAGATATTAAGAAGAGGTGGCAAAAATACACAGAAGAATTATACACAAGAAATCTTAATGACCTGGCTAACCACAATGATGTGGTCACTCAGCTAGAGCCAGATATCCTGGAATGTGAAGGCAAGTGGGCCTTAAGAAACGTTACTAAAAACAAAGCTAGTGGAGTTGATGGACTTCCAGCTGAGCTATTTAAATCCTATAAGATGTTACTGTTAAAGTGCTGCACTCAATACGTCAGCAAGTTTGGAAAACTCAGCAGTGGCCACAGAACTGATAAAGGTCAGTTTTCATTCCAGTCCCAAAGAAGGGCAATGTCAAAGAATGTTCAAAGTACCATACAGCTGTGCTCATTTCAGAGGCCAAGAAGTTTATGCTCAAAATCCTTCAAGATAGGCTTCAGCACTGCATAAAGCAAGAACTTCCAGATGTGCAGGAGGGGTTTAGAAAGGGCAGAACTAAAAATCATATTGCCAACATTCGTTGGATCATAGAGAAAGAATGAGAATTGTGGAAAAACATCTACTTCTGCTTCATTGATTATGCTTACACCTTTGATTGTGTGGATCACAACAAACTATGGAAAATTCTTAAAGAAATGGGAATACCAAACCACTTTACCTTCCTCCTGAGAAATCTTTTGCAGGTCAAGAAGCAATAATTAGAACCGGATATGGAACAACAGACTGCTTCAAAATTGGGAAAGGAGAACAACAAGGCTGTATATTGTTACTCTGCTTATTTAACTTATCAGTGAAATGCTGGGCTAGATGAAACACAAGCTGCAATCAAGTGGCTCTCATCACTGCATTCTGAGGAAGCACACAGGGATCTAGCAGGTTTGGATATCAGACACTGTATGTATTTTGATGTTTTGGTTACTAGGCTTTTAGGCTGTGTGATTAAGGAGTATCCCTCCCTTGGCATCACGGATGCTATCATCTCAAAGGCATATAATGTAGTAGAATTCCAGCTTGCAGCCTTATTCTTTCACTTCAAGGTACATGATTAAGGGATATCTGTATATTCCCTGGTATGATCAAGGTGTGATATCCAAGACTCATAACTGTAGCTTTCCAATCCTGTGTACCTTTTAGGTTAGATCCTGATCTCCCATTTCTTTAGCATTCCACGGGGCTGTTCAAGAGGCCACATGTCTAGCTGGAAGGCTATTTTACAAGGAATCAATCTTGAGCAATTAACACATTTTTGAGTAGTGTGCAAAATAGTGGTATAATTTTTGCCGTGAGATAATAATTTTATTTTTATCTCTAAAAAGGTCTGGAGAAAGTGGGTAATGTAATAGGAACATGAGAAATGACATTGGATAGTCACTCACTGATAATCAGCTCAGAAATTTAGGAGTAAACCTGAAACTGCAGGACAAAGCATGATTGTGCATAAACAGAGGCAGTAGAAATGAAGCAAGAGATGAAATTTTGACAAATGCATCAAGCTTCCACTATTTTCAAATTTAAAAATGTATACATAAGAAAGAGTCAAAGACCACAGCTCCAAATGTGGATGAAACAAAACGATTTTAACGTTCTTCTTGGTACACACAATCTATTTTCCTACCCTAATTTGTATATTGTTGTTTTCACAACATTCATTTTTATACTGTTATCATTTTGTTGGTTTCCTAACTTAATATTACTAATGTCCGTTAACTCTTTTTGTTGTCTAGATATATATTCTATTGCTTTAAATTCAAATAGACTCTTTTAATGTCTGTTTTTAATTTATATAATTTCTCTTGAGATAACATCAGGTGCACAGGCAAAGAGCCAGATGTGCAATTTCTGCAAAGCTGTGAAATCATATGAAAACAGGAGAGGGATAGATTTGTTGGACTTACTCTAAAATCATGAGAGGGCAAGGACTTTCTGCAGAGGAAATGCTGCAGAGGAATTTAAACACTGGTTTAAATAGCAGTGTTTTCAGGAAACTTTATTTCAATACTAATTTAAGAAATTAAAAAATAAAACTTTACTGTTTGATAGGAGAGATATTGTGGGAAAGATAACTGATTGAGTTTTAAATTGAGATTGTAATGTAAATTTTGCATTTTGACTAATGATATGCTGTTGTTAATATTTATGGAGAAAGGAAACATTTTGAGACTAAATAAAATCTGTTTCTTATCATGTTACAACCCTTTTAATGTATGTGCTCCTTTCATAGTCACGTATACTCTGATTTTCCTCTTCCCCTCACACGTGTCTTTTCCTGTGTTAAGGGATGCTCACCTCATGAACAGATATTCCATATCTGGACATACTCTATTTCTGCATGCATGCATGTGTGCGTGCTCAGTCGTATCGAACTCTTTGCAAACACATGGACTGTAGCCCAACAGGCTCCTCTTTCCATGGAATTTTCCAGATAAGAATACTGGAGTGGGTAGAGACTTTATTGCTTCAAAATAATCCCTCATCCATACTACTGATATGATGTGAAAGTCATTCAGTCCCATCCAACTCTTTGCCACCCTATAAACTATACAGTCCACGAGATTCTCCAGGCCAGAATACTAGAGTGGGAAGCCTTTCCCTTCTCCAGGGGATCTTCCCAATCCAGAGATGGAACCCAGGTCTCCCACATCTCAGGCTGATTCTTTACCAGCTGAGCCACCACGGAAGCCCAAGAATACTGCAGTGGGTAGCCTGTCTCTTCTCCAGCAGATCTTCCCGACCCAGGAATCACACCGGGGTCTTCTGCATTGCAGGCAGATTCTTTACCAGCTGAGTTATCAGGGAAGCCCATACTACTGATACCACTGTTAAAGGTCTCTTCTAGGAACTTCATGAGTTGCAAATCTCCCTGAGAAGAATAACATGAAAAGTTTAAATGAGTCTTTCAGAATGTAGTATAAATTAAATTGTGTTTCCCCCCCCGCCCCCACCCACCCACCCCCACCCACCCACCCCCCCCCGCCCCCACCCACCCCCCCCCGCCCCCCCCCCAGGCGTAGAAGTTACTAGGTAAAGTGGGAAAGAAAAAGCATAGAAAATCACTAGGTAACCAAGGAAGAACATTGAAGAAGCCATGGGGCCAGAGGCATCAAGTACTAAATGTGTCTATTTTCAATTTCGGAAAAGGTTAAAGAGTCTGGAAGGACTCAATCATAATTTTCCTGGAAGCTGATAATTATTAGGCACAATTTTTAGTAATGAGATCTGCTCAACTGAGAGCACAACACAATCATGTTTTAATGCCTTTGCCACAGGAATATTGCAAAATGAATACAAAGCAAGCAACCAGGGAAAAGTGGACCATTTAAATAAAGCCAGACTTTATCATTCTGGAGAGATGCAGATTTAAAGGCATTTTAACTGGGGACTGATTCTATCACCCCACTGTTACATTGCGTGCATATCAAAGTCCAGAAAGCTAGTTCCTTTTACTAGGAGAGCACCAGATCACCTTGATTTTCATGTCTGAAATGATGGACTTACATGAGATATATGAAATAGTGAAACTATGGAAGCAGATAATCCCAGTTTAAGAGTTATTGCCTCAAACTGCTATTCAAAGTTCAACTCAGCATGCAATTTCAACCGTAAAAATATCATTTTGCATAGACACTGCAGTTGTATTTTAATAATATCCCTTTCATCTTGCATTAAGTATATATGCTTTAAGTATTGCTTTAAAAAAAGTGAATGAAGGGATTGTTTTCTTGAAGTTGAAGGCATATGGACAAGACTTCCAAAAGCATTATAAACCTTTTTGGAAATGCATGGACTTCTCAAATGTGCAGAGATTTGGGGCTATGAGTGGGAGCCACCAAACTCAGCTTGCCAATCAGAGGGTAGTTAAGGGGAAACTAGACAGTCTGGGCTTTGTGATTGCATGAGTCGTGTCCAGACTCTTTGCAATGCTATGGCCTGTAGCCTGCCAGGGTCCTCTGTCCATGAGATTCTCCAGGCAAGAATACTGGAGTGGATTGCCAGTTCCTTCTCCAAGGGATCTTCCCCGTCCAGGGCTTAAACCTGCCTCTCGCATTGACAGGTGGGTTCTTTACCGCTAGTGCCACCTAGGAAGTCCCGGGCTTGATGATTAGAGGCAACCAAATCCTTGCCAGTGTTACTGAAGATTTTGCATTATTCTCGGGTTTTCTCTTCACATCACAGTTCTCTAAGGTACCTCCAGTTCATCTTAGTTCCCGGCTGTTATCCTCCATTTTAATCTTTTCCATGTGGACCATTCCCTTTAGCTCACATCTCTTCATATGCATGGCAGCTTTTTTATCACCAAATTTTTACTTAAGGACCTACATCATGGATTCTAACTAGGTTGTTTATGTTCATTCTAAGTCCTACTTGATGAACATGAGATGACAATTAACAGTAAGGATGGTTTATGGCAAAGAAAGCCAAATACCGCATATTAAAAATCTTTTGTTATTTTAGAGGTAAGTTACCTTTCTAAAACTGGTGTAATATAATTTACTTACTTGACTCTGCTGGGATTATTGCTTTGGGGCCAAACATCTACATAAATTACAAAAGCTTGATGATTTTTCTAAGCCAATTATAATTTTATCTTTTTTTCAATGCTTATAAATAAATATGAAATGGTTAAGTAGATGAAAGTAACATAACTTACAAGTTGTAAATAGTTACTGTTTTATTATTTATACACCACTCAAATTGAGTGCAATTTTCAATATTTAATGTAGAATTATAGCATGCAGTTGTCAAGTAACTCTAATCATTTCAGGACTTAACAGATAAAACATTATTAGAGTAAATACTAAAAAATATATTTTCATAAAATATATGCATACTTTAGTTAATGAATTGCTCTTAAATAAAAAAGTTACTTAAAATAGTATTGTGAGTATAAATTAAAAATGATAGTGCCTAGAGTAACATACCAATAAGCTTTAGTAAATATATTTCATTGTGGTCAAAATCAGCAGTCTAGTGACAGAGATCCCACACTCCTATTTACTTGAATATTGAGAGAATATTATAATGGAATATGAGCAGGCTAAAAAGGTATAACCTACAGATCAATACAAATTTCAATCAAATATCTAAAGAATGAAAAATATCTAGACTATATATTGCTTATCATTTTTAAATACAAGATATACATGTGATAGTTGTATTTCTTAACATTATGATGGTTTATCTCACATATTTCTGAATAAATTAAAATTTGGTAACTGTTTTCTTTAATAATTTTTGTTTCATGCTGTATAGCTACATATTCTTCCATATCTACCTATTTCAGTAATTTGTTGAAATGAAAACTATTTGAAATAAGTATTTAGAAGATAGTATAAAAATGTACCCATCTCACCACTGAGATATATGAAATATAAACATTTTGCCACTTTTACCTTTAACTTTGTTTTGAGAAATTTTTCTTTAAGTCCACTTTGTACCCTTTCTAGATTTCATTCACTGTCACACCTTACTATTTAAGATTTAGTATGCTTTCTCCCCATTCATGCTTTTGTTTACCA
The DNA here is from genome assembly GCF_032405125.1 of Capricornis sumatraensis. Taxonomy (NCBI): domain Eukaryota; kingdom Metazoa; phylum Chordata; class Mammalia; order Artiodactyla; family Bovidae; genus Capricornis; species Capricornis sumatraensis. Next base: position 65,845,104 of record NC_091081.1, on the reverse strand, counting down.
GCTGGCAAGAGCTTCAGGTGCAGAGGCAGCTTGTCCTCAGTCTCTGAAATGCAATCATGCCTGGTGCCCTAAGATAACCTTCAGAATACAATGAACTCTGCTTCAGTTTTATCTTCCAGATATAGTGCAATCTCTCTTTTTCTTAACTATAAACTAGAACTACATTAAGAGATTCTAGGAATTGTAGTTCTAACTATAAACTAAAACTATATTAAAAGATTCTAGGAATTGTAGTTCTAACCTGACTGTTCAATACCACCCGAGTAGGACAAGTCATCTTCCTCTTTTATTCTCTTCCTGCTTCCCTTTTCCACTTTATTTGTCCCTGGGAATTTTGGTGAAAAAAAAAATGTGTTTCCAGGAGAGTCTTTATCCATATTGCATTGGAAATAGGCTTCAAGTTTTAAATACATCTCAGTTTATTTGTACCCTTCATTAAAATTTTAATAGGTTTTTTTCTTGACTCTTGGTTGCATTAATCAAAACATTTTAGTACTATGTATTGTGCTAGTTGGAGAAGGAAATAACACCTTTCTCCTGTATTCCTGCCTGGGCAATCTCATGGACGGAGGAGCCTGGCGGGCTGCAGTCCACGGAGGTTGCAAAAGAGTTGGACTTGACTTAGCGACTAAACAAAAACAACAACAAAATTAAAAGCACTGGGCAGACAACTCAGTTACTGCTCTGAAAGCATTATGCTGCTGCTGCTGCTAAGTCGCTTCAGTCGTGTCTGACTCTTTGCGACCCCGTAGACGGCAGCCCACCAGGCTCCGCTGTCCCTGGGATTCTCCAGGCAAGAACACTGGAGTGGGTTGCCATTTCCTTCTCCACTGAAAGCATTATAGATAATACTTAATGCATAAAAGGTCCATGATTCTCCACTACCTCCCACTTTTTCATCTTGTTTTCAACAAGGTTAATTTCAGCATGTTAATTATAATGATGGCATTCTATCATTTCAGATTAAAAAATTTCTTATACCTATAAGCTTAAATTCAATGTTATCATCTCTAAATAATCTATCTCTGAATGTATATCACAGGCAGATGAGGATTTAAACTACTCTGTCTCATTTGGGGGGAGTTGATACCTGTATTTGTATGGCTGCATTCCTTCGCTATTCACCTGGAAGTATCACAATATTGTTAATCGGCTATTCACAGGTCAAGAAGCAACAGTTAGAACTGGATATGGAACAGCAGACTGGTTGCAGATTGAGAAAGCAGTACCTCAAAATTGTATATTATCATATGCCTTATTTAACTTACATGGAGAGTACATCATGTGAAATGCCAGACTGAATGAAGCACAAGCTGGAATCAAGATTGCCGGGAGAAATATCAGTAACCTCAGATATGCAGATAATACCACCCTGATGGCAGATAGCAAAGAAGCAAAGAGCCTCTTGATGAAGGTGAAAGATGAGAGTGAAAAATCTGGCTTAAAACTCAACATTCAGGAAACTAAGATCATGGCATCCAGTTTCATCACTTCATGGCAAATAAATGGGAGACAATGGAAACAGTGACCGACTTTATTTTCTTGGCCTCCAAAATCAACCCAGATGGTGACTGCAGCCATGAAATCAAAAAATTTGCTCCTTGGAAGACAGGCTATGAAAAACATAGGCAGCATATTAAAAAGCAGAGATATTACTTCACCGACAAAAGTCTGTAGAGTCAGTTCTGTGTGAGAGTTGGCTCATATAGAAAGCTGAGCACCAATGAATTGACGACCAGTCAATCCTATGGAAATCAGTCCTGAATATTCATTGGAAGGACTGATGCCTGAGGATGAAACTCTAATACTTTGCCCACCTGATGTGAAGAACTGGCTCTTAGAAAAAACCCTGATGCTGGGAAAGATTGAAAGCTGGAAGAAAAGGGGACAACAGAGGATGAGATGGTTGGATGGCATCACTGACTCCAGGTTTATGAGTTTGAGCAAGCTCTGGCAGTTGATGATGGACAAGGAAGCCTGGGGTGCTGCAGTACATGGGGTCACAAAGAGTCAGACACCATTGGGCGATTGAACTGGACTGAACTGATAGCCCAATACAAAATAAAAAGTCCAAAAATAAAACAAAAAAAGCAAAAAGCATATGTGAAATATCTGAATTCCACATGAAATTTTCAGTAATTTAGTTGATGGTACAGTGGTAAAGAATCTGCCTGCAATGCAGAAGATGTGGGTTCAATTCCTGGGTAGGGGAGATCCCTTGAAGAAGGAAATGGCAACCCAATGTAGTATTCTTGCCTGGAGAATCCCATGGACAGAGGAGCCTGGCAAGCTACAGTCCACTGGGCCACACAGAGTCGGACATGACTGAAGCGACTGATCACTTAGCATTGTGCTAATACTGTAAATAAGGCCTTTATTAGAAAAGGATATCTTAGAAATAGTCTAAGCTTGTGTACAACATTTCTAATTTTCTTCTCATTTGTTTTATCCAGATTTTCTAAGACTTTTAGAGCCATAGATACATTGGATTTTCTGTTTAGATGGTTACATTACTTAATGAGAAACTATATTTTGTTTCTTAGTTTCCCACAACTATCTTCCTTATGCCTTTATTTAGTACAATCTTTATTAGTGTCTGTAGTAGCAGTGTCTTTGTATTACTTCTGAATATAAAACCATGATCTTTATATCCTACTCTGAAGTGTATCTCTTTGATATAGTATTGATTAGAGCCCATTACTAGGAAGTAGTCCCTTTCTGTTTTTAGTTCCATAAGAGGTTTCTGCTCCCTAAATTTCAGTGTTGGTAAATGTTCAGTTCAGTTCAGTCGCTCAGTCGTGTATGACTCTTTGTGACCCCATGAATCGCAGCTAATGTTATGAGTATGTAAATGTAATAGCAAGTGAGTGTTGAAATTCAATATTTTCCTTATATATTGATATATTTTAAATGATTCGTATTTTAAGAGGTTAATGTGGCAAATATCATAACATATTTCAACTATTTTAAGAGTCAATATTTTTTAAAGCATTCTTGCATTCTTAAGATGCACTATACATATTTATCGTTTGCTTGTTTCACGTCAGTTGCTAGTTTTGATTGCTGGTATTTTATTTTGGATACTTGTATCTGTGTTGATAGTTTTCCTTTCTAATTATATCTTTATTTTTTCTTATAATAAGAAAAATTATTGTTTTTGTAATAAGAGTTTATGAAGATCATTAAGGGTTGGGAAAATGCTCTAACTTCTAAATCTCTTAAGCATTATATGTAAGGGAACAGCTTTTTGATTCTTGATGGTTTAGTAAAATGAATTATAAAGCCATGTGTATTTGGTATTGTTGAGATTTCAGATGCATTTATTTGTTCTGTGGCTAATTTTTTGTTTTTTGGAATTAAAAAAAATATTTTAATTGTTTTAATTATAGGCTTTGTTGGGTGTTCTCTTGAAGCAGAGTATTAAGTAGTTTTTCCAATACCGTGATTGAATTAAATTTTTTTGCATGTATCGATAGAAGGCTATTTATCCTATCCTTAATATAATGTTTAAATGTTTTCATTTCCATATTCTACTTTATTTTCTTAAAATCATGTGTATATATATGCCTTTTCTCTTTCTTTCATGATCACTATTACCATTTTTGACTAACTCTTAGTATTCTTGGAGTATACTTTTGGTTTTGTTATTCCATTCTGCTTTTGCTTTGCTTTCTGTTTCATTTGTAAAATTTATAGATACTTCTTTTTTTATATATAAATTTATTTAATTGGAGGTTAATTACTTTACAATATTGTATTGGTTTTGCCATACATCAACATGAATCTGCCACAGGTATACGTGTGTTCCCCATCCTGAATCCCCCCTTCCTCCCTCCCACTACCATCCCTCTGGGTCGTCCCAGTGCACCAGCCCCAAGCATCCAGTATCATGCATCAAACCTGGACTGTTGATTCATTTCATATATGATATTATACATGTTTCATGCCATTCTCCAAAATCATCCCACTCTCACCCTCTCCCGCAGAGTCCAAAAGACTGCTCTATACATCTGTGTCTCTTTTGCTGTCTCACATACATATCGTTACCATCTTTCTAAATTACATATATATGTGTTAGTATACTATATTGGTGTTTTTCTTTCTGGCTTACTTCACTCTGTATAATAGAATCCAGTTTCATCCACCTCATTAGAACTGATTCAAATGTATTCTTTTGAATGGCTGAGTAATACTCCATTGTGTATATGTACCACAGCTTTCTAATCCATTCATCTGCTGATGGACATCTAGGTTGCTTCCATGTCCTGGCCATTATAAACAGTGCTGCGATGAACATTGGGTTACATGTGTCTCTTTCAATTCTGGTTTCCTTGGTGTGTATGCCCAGCAGTGAGATTGCTGGGTCATAAGGCAGTTCTATTTCCAGTTTTTTAAGGAATCTCCACCCTGTTCTCCATAGTGGCTTTACTAGTTTGCATTCCCACCAACAGTGTAAGAGGGTTCCCTTTTCTCCACATCCTCTCCAGCATTTATTGCTTGTAGACTTTTGGATTTCAGCCTTTCTGACTGGTGTGAAATGGTACCTCATTGTGGTCTTGATTTGCGTTTCTCTGATAATGAGTGATGTTGAGTATCTTTTCATATGTTTGTTAGCCATCTGTATGTCTTCTTTGGAGAAATATCTATTTAGTTCTTTGGCCCATTTTTTGATTGGGTCGTTTATTTTTCTGGAATTGAGCTTCAGGAGTTGCTTATATATTTTTGAGATTAGTTGTTTGTCAGTTGCTTCATTTGTTATTATTTTCTCCCATTCTGAAGACTGTCCTTTCACCTTGCTTATAGTTTCCTTTGTTGTGCAGAAGCTTTTAAGTTTAATTAGGTCCCATTTGTTTATGTTCGCTTTTATTTCCAATATTCTTGGAGGTGGGTCATAGAGGATCCTGTTGTGATGTATGTCGGAGAGTGTTTTGCCTATGTTCTCCTCTAGGAGTTTTATAGTTTCTGGTCTTACATTTAGATCTTTAATCCATTTTGAGTTTATTTTTGTGCATGGTGTTAGAAAGTGTTCTAGTTTCATTCTTTTACAAATGGTTGACCAGTTTTCCCAGCACCACTTGATAAAGAGATTGTCTTCAATCCATTGTATATTCTTGCCTCCTTTGTCAAAGATAAGGTGTCCATATGTGTGTGGATTTATCTCTGGGCTTTCTGTTTTGTTTCATTGATCTATATTTCTGTCTTTGTGCCAGTATCCACAGATGACTGTGGCTTTGTAGTGGAGCCTGAAGTCAGGCAGGTTGATTCCTCCAGTTCCATTCTTCTTTCTCAAGATTGCTTTGGCTATTTGAGGTTTTTTGTATTTCCATGTGAAAATTATTTGTTCTAGCTCTGTGAAAAATATCATTGGTAGCTTGATAGGGATTTCATTGAATTGCTTTGTTTCTGTTCTGTGTCTTTTGTTAATTTATCAGTTTGAGTGATCGTGCACCATGGTTATTTTCAAGAATGAACTGACTATTTTTTAATGATATTTTCCTTTTTTTTTTTAAGGGTCTTTTTTTTTTTAAATGTAAGAAGCAGACATTTTGTAAAACAGCTTTGGAACGCATGTACACCCGTGGTGGATTCATGTCAATGTATGGCAAAACCAATACAGTATTGTAAAGTAAAATAAAGTAAAAATTAAAATTAAAAATAAATAAATAAAAATAAATCATACTAAGGATAATCAGTCTAGTAATGATATTTTCTTAATCAATTTAAGACCTTTAAAAAGGAATGAAAAACCTTGAATTTTTTAGTATTATATTTAATTCACACTTAATTCCTGGGACATTTGACATCTGACAGTTTTGAATTTTCCAAATCATGGACATTTAGCTCATATTCTATTTTTACAATATTGAAAATCTGCAAGAACTATAGTAAATAGTTTTTTTTTTTTTAATTCCTGATATTGAGTTTTTTGTGTTTTCTCTCATTACTTGATTGTTATTGGACCTGACTCTTTGAGATCCCACAGACTACAGCACACCAGGCTTTCCTGTTCTCCACCATCTCCCAGAGCTTGCTCAAACTCATGCCCATTGAGTCAGTGATAGTGTCCAAACATCTCATCCTCTGTTTTCCCATTCTCTTCCTGCCTTCAATCTTTGCCAGCATCGGGGTCTTTTCCAGGGAGTTGGCTTTTCACGTCAGGTAGCCAAAGTAGTGGAACTTCACCCTCTTGATAGCTCTCTTCAGATCAAATTTCAAAGAAGTATAATTTAACATTCTGGTTCTATTGTACTCTTGTTTCTGTTGTATTTGTGGCTCAACTGGTAAAGAATCTGCCTGCAATGCGGGAGACCTGGGTTGCTCCCTGGGTTGGGAAGATCCCCTGGAGAAGGGAAAGGCTACCCACTTCAGTATTCTGGCTTAGAGAATTCCATGGACTGTGTAGTCCATAGGGTTGCAAAGAGTCAGACATGACTAAGTGACTTTCACTTTCACTCTTATTTTCCCTTCATATTTTTGCAGGTTTAATTTTCCACATTTTTCTAGCTTCTTGAAATGCACAGTTAACTCAATGAGTTTCAACTTTTCTTCTTTTCTAAAATGTGAATTAAAGCCATAAATTTTGTTTTAAATATAGCTTATTTGTTTCTAATAATTCTAATGTATATAATTCATTATGATTAATCTGCATTATTATTCCAATTTTGATTTAAATTTGATCTTTGGTTTATTTAGTAGTAAATTTCTTAATTTCCAAATTATGATTTTGTTAGTAATCTTTTTGTTTTTGATTTATAGCTTAATTTTATTGTAGCCATAAAACATACTCTATAATTTTACTTCGTCATAATTAATTGAGATCTGCTTTGTGGTGAAGCATGCAGTCAGTGTTTTTTAAGGTTTTAAGTACAATTTAACTATTGAGTAGCTTGCTTTTAAATGTGTTCAGTGTTTCATATATATCAAATAATTCAAATTTACTAGTTGTATATTGAAATTTTCTATGTTCTTGAATTTTTTATCTTACTCTGTCACTGAAAGAAATATATTAAAATCTCTTACTATAACTGTAGATTTGCCTTTCAATTTTATAAGTATTTGTTTTATAGCTATTTCAGGATATATTAGTTGTTTTTTAAAATATATAATTTTATGATCTGTCTACAATTAGCATTTTATCATTATAATGTTTTTCTTTATATTATTTATGTCTGTGTAGCTATATTTATGTGTGTGCCTTGCTGTTTATTAGAAAAGCTGTTGTCTTTTCATCTGAACCTTAGCTGAGTTATAATTAATGCAATCATTCACATGTTTGAATTTAAAGCTACCATCTTACTTTTTGCTTTTCATATGTCCTCTATTTCCTTTTCTTTTCCTTCCCTTTTTTAAGATATGTCTCTGTGTGTGTATTTAATTATGTTTCCTCCTTTATTTGTTCAGAAATATTTACTCTTTCATTATTGTTTAAGACTTAGCCAAGAGATTACAACATACATCCTTCATGATTTATGTCCAATATTCATGTTTACTCTGGTCCTTGCCTGGCCAATATAAGCACCTTAGGAAAATTGAAATCAGGTCATTTTCTCCACAAATATCATTGCAGTCATATTTAAGTTACTCATATTCAATTTTAAATGAAACAAGATATTATTATTGCTTATGTAGTCAATATTGGAAATTCCCTGGCGTTCCAGTGATTAAGACTTCACCTTCCAATGCAAAGGGTGTGAGTTAGATCCCTGGTTGGGGAGCTAAGATCCTACATGTTGCTGCTGCTGCTGCTAAGTTGCTTTAGTCGTGTCCAGCTCTGTCTGTGCGACCACATAGATGGCAGCCCACAAGTCTCCCCCATCCTTGGGATTCTCCAGGCAAGAACACTGGAGTGGGTTGCCATTTCCTTCTCCAGTGCATTAGAGTGAAAAGTGAAAGTGTGTGTCCGACTCTTAGTGACCCCATGGACTGCAGCCTACCAGGCTCCTCCATCCATGGGATTTTCCAGGCAAGACCAAAGTGGGGTGCCATTTCTCTGGATCTTACATGCCTCATGGCTAAAAAAACAAAACATAAAAGAGAGGTAATATTTTAGCAAATTCAAAAAAGACTTTAAGAAAAAGGTCCACGTCAAAAAAATCTTTAAAAAATAATTATTTAGATTTACTCTCTTTACTTCTCTATGTTTTCAATGGAGATTTTATTTTAATGTTTGAATAATAACTTTTAGTATGTCTTTTAGTAGAGATCTGTTTGAGCTGTGTTCTTATAACTCTTATTTATCTAAAATATCTTTACTGACTTTGGTTTTTCTCATCAATCTGCTGAGGAATAATTTATGTACAATGAATTATATGCATTTAAACCAATACAGTATTGTAAAGTAAAATAAAGTAAAATTAAAAAAAAAATAAAGTACATGCCTTTTTGAATTTTGACATATGTAGAAACCCATGACAATACCACAAAAATCAAGGCACAAAACGATTACATCACCCACAAAAGACTCAACGTGCGTCTCTGTCCCTCTCTGTGCCCCTGTTGTTTTTCAATTGTTAAGTCATGTCCAACTCTGTGACCATCTCCTCCTGTCATCCTCCTCTCCACCTCTGCCTCTGGGCCTAACCAAATTACTAAGCTTTCCAACAGTTTGGGTTCTTTTGCATATTACACAAATTATAACTTGTGCTTTGAATGGTCTGGCTCTCAGTCCTTCTTCTGCCTCTTACCTAGTGGATGCAGTAAGTAAATTTTGTTGTTGCTGTTCAGTCACTCAGTCATGGCTGACTCTTTGCGACCTCATGGACCTTAAGCACACCAAGCTCCTCGGTCCTCTACCATCTCCGCTGCTGCTGTTGCTGCTGCTAAGTCTCTTCAGTGGGGTCTGACTCTGTGCAACCCCATGGACGGCAGCCCACCAGGCTCCCCGATCCCTGGGATTCTCCAGGCAAGAACACTGGAGTGGGTTGCCATTTCCTTCTCCAATGCATGAAAGTGAAAAGTGACAGTGAAGCTGCTCAGTCGTGTCCAACTGTTAGCAACCCCATCTCTAAGCTTGTTCAAATTCATGTCCACTGAGTCAATGATGCTATCTAACCATCTCATCTCCTGCCATCCCCTTCTCCTTTTACTTTCAGTCTTTCCCAGCATCAGGGTCTTTTCCAATGAGTCAGTTCTTCACATTAGGTGGCCAAAGAATTGGGGCTTCAGCTTCAGTCAAACCAGTCAATCCTAAGGAAATGAACCCTTAATATTCATTGGAAGGACCACTGCTGAAGATAAAGCTCCAATACGCAAATGACTTATTTTTAATTTTATATTTACTTATCCTTTAAGAGAAAAGTTCTTTTAGATTTTATACCCATCCATTATATTATCCTTAAACAGTTCTCCATAGTTTCAACTTTTGTTATCTTATTTAATATTATCGACATGGAACAACAGACTGGTTCCAAATAGGAACAGGAGTACGTCAAGGCTGTATATTGTCACCCTGCTTATTTAACTTCTATGCAGAGTACATCATGAGAAACGCTGGACTGGAAGAAGCACAAGCTGGAATCAAAATTGCTGGGAGAAATATCAATTACCTCAGATATGCAGATGACACCACCCTTATGGAAGAAAGTGAAGAGGAACTAAGAAGCCTCATGATGAAAGTGAAAGAGGAGAGTGAAAAAGTTGACTTAAAGCTCAACATTCAGAAAACAAAGATCATGGCATCCGGTCCCATCACTTCATGGGAAATAGATGGGGAAACAGTGGAAACAGTGTTAGACTTTATTTTGGGGGGCTCCAAAATCACTGCAGATGATGACTGCGACCATGAAATTAAAACACGCTTACTCCTTGGAAGAAAAGTTATGACCAACCTAGATAGCATATTCAAAAGCAAACACATTACTTTGCTGACTAAGGTCCGTCTAGTCAAGGCTATGATTTTTAATGTGGTGATGTATGGATGTGAGAGTTGGACTGTGATGAAAGCTGAGTGCTGAAGAATTGATGCTTTTGAACTGTGATGTTGGAGAAGACTCTTGAGAGTCCCTTGGACTGCAAGGAGATCCAACCAGTCTATTCTGAAAGAGATTAGCCCTGAGATTTCTTTGGAAGGAATGATGCTAAAGCTGAAACTCCAGTACTTTGGCCACCTCATGTGAAGAGTTGACTCATTGGAAAAGACTCTGATGCTGAGAGGGATTGGGGGCAGGAGGAGAAGGGGACGACAGAGGACGAGTTGGCTGGATGGCATCACTGACTCAATGGACGTGAGTCTGAGTAAACTCCGGGAGTTGGTGATGGACAGGGAGGCCTGGTGTGCTGTGATTCATGGGGTTGCAAAGAGTCGGACACGACTGGGTGACTGAACTTAACTGAACTCTGATGTTCTCCAATTTATCTCACAATTATTTACACACATTCAGAGTACAACAAATTTGATGTGAGATCTATTAATTATTTAAGGACATAGAAAGATCTAAAAGAAAATCTGTATTTTAAAAACAGAACAAATTTATATTTTGCTCATTTCAAGATCTGTGTGCATAGATGCTAAGTAGCTCAGTCATGTCCCACTCTTTGGGATCCCATAGGCTATATCTTCCCAGGTTCCTCTGTCCACGGAATTTCCCAGAGAAGATACTGAAGTTGGTTGCCATTTCCTTTTCCAAAGGATCTTCCCAACCCAGGGATCTAACCTACATCTCTGTCTCATGCATTGGCAGGCAGTTTCTTTACACCTGGGTCACCTAGGAAGCCCAAAGACAGATAGCATAAGAATTTATATACCAACATTTATATAAAAATTTTAATCTCAGAACCTCAGTAAGTATTCTTTTATTCATTCAACAAATATTTTCAAACACCTTCTTTGTCCTAGGTGTTATATATAGTTTAGTGAACAAAACCAGGTGAAAGTTCTTGTCTTTGTGAAGCTTACATTCTCATGAGTGGAAATAGATCACACACAAAATGATAAAAAATTTTTATAATATTTATGATTTATGGAGGAATAAGTCTGGGCAAAAAGGATAAATGAGGAAAATAAGAGATCTGACAGGAGAATTGCAACTTAATTAGAATACTGTGTCATCATTGAAAAAGTAACATTTTTGAAGGAAAGGATTTATTTGCATTGTAAAGTTGTAATAGCCAAGAAATCAGGCTAGAAGCACATCTGTTAGAGTCATTCCACTTGAATGGAAACTGGTTGTGTGGATGTTACAGCCATGGCTCAGACTCCTTTGAAATTTTTCACATTAAGAAATAAGTACTTAATTAATAAAAGCAGCAAACAACACAATTTAAAATGTTTACAATCTGTTTTACTGTTTTCAAATAACCAGTGATTTTACAAAAAAACATAAATAAATACATAAAATGGAAAAAAGTGAAACAAAAGAAAATGTCTTTGATTATGAATGAAACAGGCCACAGAAACAAATAACAAAATGAATGCACTTAGACTTGAGTAAGACCACAACTGATCTTTCTACTTTAACATGCAGCTAATAAAATCCTCGATTTTGATCATTGGATGAGAGCAAAAAGTGGGAATGGTTTGATCAATATCTTGCCTTATGGTAACTTTACACTTTCTTGTCAGATTTTCTAACCGTTTGTGGGAATTATATATATGACCACTGAATTAAAAAAAAATATGTTTTTTTGGTAAAATGTGAATAAGACAAACTTGTTTCTACATCATCATGCTAAGGACTAATATTTTATTTAAAACATTCTATGAATATTTAATTTCCAGTATTGCCATGTGTTCATTTCTTAAGTTTGAAGGCAAAATAATATATTTTCTTTTAAAGGAAAAGAGAATTACCCTCATTTTACCTCATTGCAGACTCTGAACATTTCTGTGGCAAGCTCCTGCATATATAACCACTTTAGCTGACACCTTTTCCATAAGAAATATTCATTGTTATGTTCAAATACCATATATCAAGTGAACATGTAAGTGTCCTCATTATTCATGAATCAGACAGCACCCCAAGTGTACCCAGCATTAAATTGCTTTTGAACCATCTATAATCTCTTGAAATGTCTCCTTCCAAAATACATTTTGCAGAGCAGCTCAATTTGAATTCTGCATTTACTGTAGCAACATACAAAAGTCTAAAGATAGGTTTGAAGGTCATTTTGACATTGCTCCTTTAAGTAAAACTTTGCTCTATTTGTGGAACAAAACCCAGGAATGTTCTGCATGTCACAGCATAAGATTATAAGATGCTTGAATGGTCCTTTTCTGAATAATAATGTAGTAAACTCACCCTTTTGTTAAAAATAGACATTTGTTCTTTCTAAAACAGAAACAACACACAGCTTTGAAGGAGACAAGCAGAAAGCCATGAAATGAGTCATCAGCTGTGTTTGGTTACAGTGGGTTTATCTGTAACTGTGTGTGAAAAACCACTCACGAGAAGTCAGCAGAAGTGCAGCCAATTGCTGAGAGCTAATCATGCTGGGTTATTCTTGGAGGAGGCTGGTGTTTGTAGGGAGCACTGACAGTTACCAATTATTGCCTCCACTTGGCAAAATGAATGGGTCTGAACGGTTATCTTGAAGGTGTTCTCAGCAAGAACTATATTTAAACTGCTGACACCAGTAATTGTGTCTCTCTCACCCAATCCTGAGTTTGATCTTAACTATTTTATGGTAGGCAGTCAAACGTGCTTACCTTGGGCTTTCATTGCCCACAGAGTGGGTCTGATAAACAGCTTGCAATGAAGTACATGTTTTACAATGATCTCTTATCTAATTTATGGTAAGTATCATAGAAATGAAAGGAATATTTTTACTATGGTTGCTACTGAAATACTCTGGTATAAATTTCTATCATCAAATCATTTCTAATCCTCATAAAAAAGCGCCTGAGGGCATAATAATATCTATATGTAGTTTTAAATTAATAATTTATATCTGTTGAGATGCTATAATAAACTTGCCTTGGGAAATATAGTCAATGAAAGGGATGTATTATTTCTGTTGGTTACCTTGAAGGTATGCAACCTAAAAGGAAGCATCATTGCTGTCTTTGTCATTATAAGAAAAAAATCTCCTTTCTTGTTTGGGTTTGTTATAGTGATGATCGTTATCAATGATATGTCAAAAGAGCTTATTACTTTTTGTTGAAACTTTCTATTTTCAATAGTCCCAAAAATACAGGTAAAATTTAAATAAAAAAATAAGTTATATGCACAATATGACTGCAAAAGAGACATTCTTTGTTTAAAATGAAGTAGGAAGATAAAAGGACTTCCCTGGTAGCTCAGATGATAAAGAATCTGCCTGCAATGCAGAAGACCAGGGTTTGATCCCTAGGTTTGGAAGATCCCCTGGAGCAGGGCATAGCAAACCACTTCATTGTTATTGCCTGGAGAATCCCCATGAACAGAGGAGCCTGGTGGGCTATAGTCCATGGGGTTGCAAAGAATTGGACTTGACTGAGCTGACCAAGCACAGCACAGGAAGATATAATGAATTAGGAGAAAAAGTCACAGAAGTGAAGAGCAACCACCCTCATTCTCACCTGAAGGAAAAGCAGATCAAGGCCCATCTACAAGTCAGGGGTGCTAGCCCATCTCTATCCATGCCTTGCCTCTGTTATCAGTGAGATCATCTCTCATTTTCTTCATTTTTTCCCTCCTTCTTAATGGCTATTTTAAATTTGCTATATTTTGCAATGACTCTCAAAGTCTCAGTGATCATTTCTTAGGAGAAAATCCACAAGTATGGATAGTTGTTTGAGAAAAAGCACTTTCATTTTCTGTTCATTTTGTTTTTAGCTGGCAAAGGAAGGTAAATTTAGGAAAATGAGGAACTATAAAGAGGAAGTTTAAAAACAATAATTTCCATTCCCCTTGCTTGGAATATTTTAAGTACACAAACAAGTAAATAATCACACTCTCTGATTCCATTAATTATCATAAATGATGCTCAGCTAAAAGAACAATACTGACTAGTTTAACATTATTTGGTTGGATATCTCATTCTTCTTCAATTCTTTTTGTCTATGGTTTCATAATTAACTAAGTAGAAGTGAAAATTACATTAACATGTTTACTGTTTTGATTTTGGCATTGATTTAGGAATAAATTAGTTTTGTACCTTAAAATAACACCATTGAAAATGAATGCATCAGACTGTTGCTTCCATGAAGATGTTCCCAGGGATTGTCTTTATTCACTGTTAAGATAACACAAGATATGTTACTCTTGGGTTCTTTAAATAAGACCTATTTAAAGCAACTCCTAATTCTCTGCTGAGATTGTGTGACATTACAAATCTTGCTAATGCTTCTTTTACCAGATTGCATCTCCCTTCCCTCATATAGTTAATTAATGACTTTAAGAACCTCTGAAAACAGTAAGAATTTTGGTTTATTTAGGGTAAATTTACACAATCAAATGTTGTTTATTTTGAACAGAAACAAGAATATGATCTAATTAATACAAAAAGTGATGTATAAATTTCCAAGCAGCCGAATCTCAAGTCAACTTAGCCACTCAATCATTTGAGGAAACAGAATTTTGCCTAAGTGTGAATCATATGCTTTCTTCTTTCTCAGTATTAGCATTCAGTTGAGCAATCTTTCCCCAGAAAGATGACCAATTCTCCTTTGACCAAGGAGTCGGAAGAGAAATTATTTTATATTTTACATTTCTTAAAATACTACCCATCTGCAACAGCATCTGCAATTCATTTCTCATTCATTTCTGCTAGGAATGTAAAATGGTAAAGACCCTCTAGAAAACAGTTTGGCAGCTTTGTAAATTATTAAACATACTATTAATCTAAAACCCAACAATCACACTCCTGAGTATCTGTCATAGAAAAATAAATGGATATGAAAATCTTTTTATGATGTTCACAGTTGCTTCATTTGCAATATTGCAAATTGGAAATTCCCCCAAATATCCTTCAATGGGTGGATGTGGATGGGCTAAAAAAGCCACAATACATCCACACAATGGAAAACTACTCAGCAATAAAAGGAACAAATTATTCATATAAAAAATAACTTAAATCAACTCAAGGACATTGTGCTTAGAGAAAAAAGCCTATTTCAAAAAATTACATATTGTAGTATGATTTCATTTCTATCACATTCTCAAAATGACAAAAGTGTAATGAAGAGAATAGATCAGATTGCTAAGGTTTCCCTGGTGACTCCGACGGTAAAGCATCAGCCTGCAGTGCAGGAGACCTAGGTTTGATCCCTGGGTGGAGAAGATACTCTGGAGAAGGAAATGGCAATTCACTCCAGTACTCTTGCCTGGAAAATTCCATGGATGGAGGAGCCTGGTAGGCTACAGTCCATGGAGTGGCAAAGAGTCAGACATGACAGAGCAACTTCACTGGCTGGTTGGTTAGGATTAAGATAAGGCTGTGACTTGGGTTGGTAAAAAGAAGTTTCTTTGTAGTGATTGGATAGTCAGTATCCTAATTGTGGTGGTGGTTATTGAGTCTATGCACATAATAAAATTTCACATTACACAATCAAACATGCATGTACACATATTCTAGTGCAGATAACAACTGGTAGGAAGTCTGAAAAGATCCATAATTTACTTAACACTTTTGTACCAATGTCAATTTCCTGGTTTAAATGTATACTGTCATTAAAAAGTTATCAGTGTGAAAAACTGAGTGCCAGGTCTCAGGGGAGTCTCTGTGTACAATTATTGCCACTTCTTTTTATTCTTAAATATTTTAAAAGTACTCTATCTATTTAATCTATGTATAGCCACAATAAAGTGAAAGTTTGCAGTTGCCTACTAAGTCACAGGCATTATAAATATTTTATATCGCTGAAAAAAGGACAGTTTCCTTACATTTTATGACTGAAGAACCTAAAACTCACCAATTATATTTCCCCGAAGTCACACCTATAAATTGGGCCAACCATCCAAGCCTGTTTTGTTTTTTTTTTTTTCCAAAATTCATTCTTTTTTGGGCCTTTTCATTCTATTCTCTTATCTTTTTTGTCACTAAATATTTCCATGATCCTTGAAACTTATTTTCCCACTCCATACCTCCTCAACTTTTTTTTTTTTTTTTTTAATGCTTTCTTTCTTTAATGCTTTGGGTTCTTAAGGAGAACCAAATATAGTATGCTCTGAGTTCTTTCTCAAATTTGGGATGGGTTCAAGCACTCTTGGAGGTACTTTCCTGTAAGTTATTGCCCAAAAGATTTGTAAAATCAAGAACCAGTCTGAGTTCCAGAATTGTATCACCAAGATAGATTTAAATTGTGCCTTGGTCTCCAGAGAACAATTCAGGACACTCGCTATGTAATCAGAGAGGTTTTCTAAAGCACATTGAATTTGAAAGGCATAATCTCATCCACATTTTCTATGTATAATTTTATAACTTAAAAAATGAAATTTCCCATTGCTCAAAATTTTTAAAAAGTAGTCAGTTCTATTAATAATTCTGACAAAATTATTTTGAGAAAAATAGAGGTGAAGCAACCTAAGAGCTGTAAGCTTGAAAAATTATCCTTTTTGAAATATTGATTGAATTTTCAAACCTTGAAGAGAGTTTTTAGAGTATACATTTTACTCTAAAGGCCATTGTATATGTTTTTCTTATAATATATATTTGATATGGATTTAAAGGAAATTCAAATTTTGTGGAATTGAGAGCAAGTAAAAAATTATATTACAAACTCAGTGTTAGTTGTTCAGTCATGTCTGACTCTTTGCAACCCATGGACTGTAGCCCATCAGGGTCCTCTGTCCATGGAATTCTCCAGGCAAGAATACAAGAGTGGGTTGCCATTTCCTAATCCAGGGGATCTTCTCCCAGGGATTGAACCTGGGTCTTCTGCATTACAGGCAGTTTCTTTACCATCTGAATCACCAGGAAAGTCCATTACAAACAAACCCAGGAGAGTAGCATATTGGATAAGAACGCATTTTTATCCAGGCTAATGCAGGTTCAGAGACTTATTCTACCACTTACTGGTGTTGTTTTCTTTGACAAATCTTTGAAATCTCTTTTATTTTTAATTACATTAAGACCCTAAAGTACTACAAGAATACATATTTTATAAGTATTGCATGTTAATCAAATTGTGATCAATAAAATCAGTATCAAAGAGAATTATCACAAATTGGTGAGAAAAAAAAATGATCGTACAAAAAAAAAGTCATTTTTCAAAAGATTTGATGAGTCATAGTCTTCTATATTAGAAATTCAAACAGAAGGCATTGAAAAATATTAACATATGTAAGATGAATGAAAGAGATAAACCATTTTGTCCCATAAAATTGGAGAATGTAAAAATTATAATACTGTGAAGTATTTAGTATATTTTACACATTGTATTTAATCTAAATGCTAATGTTGAAGAGAAAAAATTGAATTATTTAAAAAAATTAAGCTTTTAGAGGAATGTTTCTAAAAAGGTGTGGGAATCTTAAATGTGGAAACTTTAGTCTTTGATCAAACTTTATATTTATCTTTCAATAGAAATGTTAAAAATAAATATTACCATAAAAGTCAGCTAGATTCAAGTTAAAAACAAACAAAAAAATATAGGTGTATGAGATCAGAATCTACTAAACACAAGTTGGACTTAGTGGTACAACATTTTCTTAAAATGGTATTTAACTTTAAAAACAATTTACTGATGAATGAAATGTTAAGCATGCTCACTATTTGGTTTTTAATTAAGTCAAATGTTTGTCCAAACTTATTTTAATAAAGATTATTAAATGTAATTAATCATCAATAGTTTCAATTAAACCTCTGTTGCTTTAGAGAAATGTTTGATTGGCAAACAGTATAATTCTCTTGCTTAAATTGCATTACATGTGAGCTAATCTAACTTTTGTCTGTGATATTATATTTCCAGAGTTTATCAGGCATAAGTAGGTATTCTTAGAGCCTGGTTTGATTCACCCATGCCAGAGAATTAATTAACAAAAGACAAGAGAGTAAAATAGTTTTAGCAAATTAAGAAAACAGTACGTCTAAATTTAGCTTAAATGTAGAACATGAAACCCTTACATCATTTCATTGACAGAAAATATGCAGAAACATTTAAAAGGAAAGATCACATTATGGATTACTAACCAAAAGTTAATATGATATACAAAAAGTGTAATTATAAGGTTTTAGGTGAAGAAAGTAAACCAAATGGGTCATCAGAGAGTCTGTTCGCAATGGATTATAGAAACTCTTCTTCCTCTAATTTTTTCCTTTCTTACTACTCTTCAATCAGTCATTTTTGTTGCATGTTTTGTGTTTCATCTTTCATTGCATCTTATTTTATTTGACAAAAGTAGTGATTTCTTTGATATCTGTTGCAAAATTTTTGGTTTAGATTACATACCCTATTTTTGGTATTGTCAGGGCAGTAAAAGCATGCTTTGTTTCCTCTATATTGCTGAGAACTTGGATTTCACCATCAAAATGACCTAGTCTAGGCTCTCATTTCTGTATAATGCTAGCTGGTTACTGTGGACCGCTACAAAAATATCTCTCAGACTTGGTTGCCTCATCTGCAAAAGGAAGACGATAATGCTAACTATATTAGTCTGCTAGGCAGATATTAAAAAAAGAAAATACCACAGACTGGGTGATCTAAACAACAAAAGTTTATTTTTTCACAGTTCTGGAGGCTGGGAAGCCAAGCTCAAGGTCCTGGATGATAGATGCCTTCTGACTGTGTCCTCAAGTGGGTTTTTCTTTGTGTGTGCACATTCTTGCTGTTTCTTCCTCTTATAAGAACGTCAATCTTATTGGATCAGGGCCTCATGCATATGACCCATGTAACCTTAATTACCTCCTGAAAAGCCCTGAAAGTGTTAGTCACTCAGCTGTGTCTGACTCTTCCTGATCACATAGACTGCAGCCCACCATGCTCCTCTGTCCATGGGATTCTCCAGGCAATAATACTGGAATTGATTGCCATTTCCTTCTCCAGGGTATCTTCTTGACTCAGGGAACAAACCCAGGTCTCTTATATTGCAGGCAGATTCTTTACTATCTGTGCTACCAGGGAAGAAAAGCTTTTATTCATAAATAAAATCACACTGGGGGTTAGGGATGAAATATATAGATTTCAGTTCAGTTCAGTTGCTCAGCTGTGTCCGACTCTTCGCGACCCCATCAATCGCAGCACGCCAGGCCTCCCTGTCCATCACCAACTCCTGGAGTTCACTCAGACCCACATCCATCGAGTCAGTGATGCCATCCAGCCAACTCATCCTCTGTCCTCCCATTCTCCTCCTGCCCCCAATCCCTCCCAGCATCAGAGTCTTTTCCAATGAGTCAACTCTTTGCATGAGGTGGCCAAAGTACTGGAGTTTCAGCTTTAGCATCATTCCTTCCAAAGAAATCCCAGGGCTAATCTCCTTCCGAATGGATTGGTTGGATCTCCTTGCAGTTTAAGGGACCCTCAAGAGTCTTCTCCAACACCACAGTTCAAATGCATCAATTCTTTGGCACTCAGCTTTCTTCACAGTCCAACTCTCACATCCATATATGACCACAGGAAAAACCATAGCCTTGACTAGACAGACGTTTGTTGGCAAAGTAATGTCTCTGCTTTTGAATATGCTATCTAGGTTGGTCATAACTTTCTTTCCAAGGAGTAAGCATCTTTTAATTTCATGGCTGCAGTCACCATCTGCAGTGATTTTGGAACCCCAAAAAATAAAGTCTGACACTGTTTCCACTGTTTCCCCATCTATTTCCCATGAAGTGATGGGACTGGATGCCATGTTCTTTGTTTTCTGAATGTTGAGCTTTAAGCCAACTTTTTCGCTCACCACTTTCACTTTCGTCAAGAGGCTTTTTAGTGAAGTGAAGTTCCTCTTCACTTTCTGCCATAAGGGTGGTATCATCTACATATCTGAGGTTAATGATATTATATATAGATTTGGTGGGACACAATTCAGTCCTTAACACAAACCTTGAAAACAATTAAATATATGTTATCAACCTTGAATGTTTTTAAAAATATATATTATCTTTTGCAATACACTTGGTATGTGTAAGCAATCAACAAAAGCAACTAATTCATATTTTATTTTGGTTAATTAAGATATAATGGTAAGTAAGTTGTAGAATAGAAATATCAGTAAGTTTATTATTTAGCTTCTGGTATATAAAAAAATAGTCCAAAACCTAGTGGTCTGAAACAACTATTTATTTAACACATGATTCTATGGGTTGGCTATTTGAGCTGGACTAAGTCAACTAGTTGGCTCATCAAGTCTAACCAAGCTTAGTTGATTGCCAATAAATTTATTTTGAATTTTTAATGAGATGGTTGGGTTTTTGAAGCTGGGAATTTATGATGGTTTTCTCTGAGATGAATGGGATGAGTGGGGTCTCTCTCCATCTGGTCTCCATTTAATACTTCAGCAGATAAGGCCAGGCTTGTCCACGAGGCTATCAAAGGGCTCCAAGGATAACAAGAAAGCAAGCTCCATTTGCAAGTGCTTATCAGTCTCCCCTTGTATCACACTTGCTAATATTCTATTGATTAATGTAAATATCCTGAAAAACCCAGAATCAAGAAGTGGAGAAATGGATTCCATATCATGGGAAGATCTGCAAGGTCCCAATGTAAATATGAGAAGACAGGAAGGGAAGACTTGATGTTAATAAGCTATTGCAAAGCCCTTGACCAATAGTCAATGGTCTCTTTACTAATGCCTGTGATCACCAGTCAAGATGCCTGATCAAACTGTGCTGTGATAAGATCATAGAATTTTTACATCAATGCCATTATTTTCTTCAGTTATTTGGAATAGAGAGAATGAGGTGCTGTTTCTTAGGAATGTTTTCTGAAGGTTTTACAAAGAAAGACATTATTTCTTTTCCTAAACTTTGACCTCTTACTTCCCGTTGCCAGGATAATAATAGGCACAGACAATAGATGGGACAATATAATAGCTTTGAAATCATCCATTGTAGTAGTGTTAAATCGTTAACAGCCTAACCCTAGGAAACCAACATCTATATACAAAGCTCTACTAATTTAAGGATAGTTTTTTCACTCTTCTATTCGTGGCTGAAATCACATTTTTCTTTTTGCTTCCTATTCTTTTCATAGTCAGTGTCACATGTTGCCTCAGAGGAGAGTCAGATTCTGGAATGAAAGAAAGAGTTACATCTTGACTTGTTAGTTTAAAAATATTTCCTGTGGTTAGCACTCAAAGGATATAGAAAAATGTGATGAGCCAAAGCAGATTCTATCTTCCCCTCGGATTAGAAATAGATCTCCAAGTTCTGGAAGTTTTCATAGACCTTCATTTCTGCTTTGAATCTGAAAGAGAGGACATTTATGTCAAGATGCCCTCATAGATTAAGTAACAGAGTCCCTCTATATCCCCTTGTGTGGGAGTAGCAGAATACATGTTCATGTTCTGTGTGTAAGCAAATGAAGCACCTCCTGGGAGTTTCGATATTCTTCTGATTGAAGATTGAATTCAAATAGGGCATTGGCTTAGTTAAGGAAGATAAGAGGTTGGGGAGAGGTTGTGTGGTTTTGATTGAGCTGTAAAAAAACATCAATCTGCAGTTACTGAAGCACAAGACCTAGAGGGGAAGGACTGTATGTAGATGAAAGCTAAAGAGCAGATGCCCCTTTCAGAATTATGAAGCTAAGAGCATAATGTCCTAGTCTTAAATGAGAAGTTATACCGCTTGTACCAGAGACATTTTAAATGCTAATTACCAAACTAAATTCAACACAATAAAATTCACCATTTTAACATGAACAGTTCAGTGAGATCATTCACATTGAGCAACTACCATTTATATCAGGTTTCAAAACATTTCCAACACTGCAAAAAAATACCTCATACCCATCAATTAGTGTCTCCCCTCTCCCCACCACTCTGCCCCTAGCAGCAATCGATCCATACATAGACTATCTCTATTAATTTGTCTATTCTGGATATTTCATGTAAGTGGGATAATGAAATACGTGATCTTTTGTGTCTGGCTTTTGTCACTTAGTTGTTTCAGAGGTTCATCCATGTTGTTGCCTATATCATTACTTCATTCCATTTTATGACTGAATAATATTTCATTGTATATATCTATGACAAATGTGTTTATTCATTAATCTATTTATGGACTTAGGGGATGTTTTTGCCTTTTGATTTTCATGAATAGTGCTGCTATAAACATGTGTTTGAGTACCCATTTTCAATTCTTTTACATGTATTTCTAAAGGTAAAATTATGCAGTAACCGTAAGTTATGAAGAACCACCAAACTCCGCAGTGGCTTAACAATTATGCATTTGCACTAGACCTTTTTTTCTAATAGATTAAAGATCTCTAGAAAATTACTGAAAATTTTAGGTGAATTGAATATAAAGATGTATGAAAAACTAATAATAAATGAACCTAATGATCATTATGTCAAATACAACTCATAGAATATAGATTTAAGTTGCACAATTTAAATACACTCATATCTATCATCCATTTATGCCTACCCACACACACTATTTTTAAGGCTATAATAATGAGAAATTTGCTTCAATGCATAAAATAAAATCTACATTACCAAAAGCCCTAAAGTCATAATACAGATTAAATATACAGAATTGACTAAAAGAGATGTATATCAAGTAGCTGATTTTATTTTATTTTTTTGGTCAAATCTAGGCAAACTGGTAGACAATTTTCTTTTAATATTAAGAAAGATTCCTGAACAGCTCAGATGCCTTGGGAACCCTCCATATACTTTTTCTAAGAATTTTAAGATACTGTGATTTATGATGAATCTGTATAAATGTCATTGTTTAGTCTAGCTGATAAGTTTTCCTAATAATGTACCAACAGTTCACTATTTATTTTTAAAAAAATAGTTTTTACTGGGTGAAAATTTTAAAAGAAGCCTTGATAAGTACATTTTTTCTGAAATATATACAGATGGATAATGAAATTACTTTCTTACTCATCATCTGATGTCTGCTCAGTTTTTCTTTAAGTGGAATTATAAAAATGTTTTCCAAATATGAGACTGTTTACTGAGCTAATAAAGTAATTAGTCTGATTAAACTGATGGTCAGCTCAGGCAAACAAAGTCTGTCAACACAATCTGTGTGTTAACACAGAAGATATTTATAATTTAAAACAAATGTGTTCAAATAAAATATTTTATGTAGATAGATCTCTGGCCAACCATGGAGAGCTAAACAACTTTTTGAAACATGCTTGGAAACCAATTAAAAGATAAATGTGACAATGGCAAAAGACAGTTAATCAAGGATAAGCATCAGATTCATATACAACAATTTATTTTACAGAACGTGTGCAGTTTGACCTGAATCTGAAAACACAAATGACAAAGGAAACAAGAATAGGCAGAATAATGGCCCACCCAAGATGTCCACATTCTAATTCCCGACAAGAAATTCACTTTGAACCTGTGAATACGTTACTTTATATTACAAAAGGACTTTGCAGATGTGACCAGTTTGAGGATCTTAATTAACATAATATTTGAATGCATCGTACTTTGGCCACCTTATGCGAAGAGTTGACTCATTGGAAAAGACTCTGAGGCTGGAAGGGATTGGGGCCAGGAGGAGAAGGGGACAACAGAGGATGAAATGGCTAGACGGCATCACTGACTCGACGGACGTGAGTTTGAACGAACTCTGGGATTTAGTGATGGACAGGGAGGCCTGGTGTGCTGTGATTCATGGAGTCGCAAAGAGTCGGACAACTGAGCGACTGAACTGAACTGAATCTAAATACCAGGGATACTTGACAGTTGAAAAGCAAGTGAGAGGAAGAAAATCAGAGTGATCCAGTGTGAGAAAAACTTGATCTACCTTTGCTGGTTTTAAAAATAGGGAAGAGGCCACAAGCCAAGGAATGTGAATGCCCTCTGGAAGCTGGCAAAATCAAAGAAAAAGAAAGTCCCTTAGAAACTTCAGAAAGAAGTGGAGCAATGCTGATACTTCGATTTTAGCCATGTTAAACTTATGACCTACAGAATTGTAAGATAATACATTTAAATTGTTTCAAGCCTCTAAAGTTGTAATAATTTGTTATAGTAGCAGTAGAAGACTAAAACACAAGAAATGAGTGACGGTGACATGTGAGGATAAATTCCAAGTTATGCCTCCTTTGAGGCATCATATTCATTATTCAACTGCATTAGTTTCATTATGACACCAGCACAAAAATAATGGCGTTCAAGCATCCAAGATTAAATGCTTTTTAAAAATTAGCAACATAGACAAACCAGAGAAATGTCTGTTGTAAAACAATGATCCTAGGATAACAGTATGTACAAAATGATGTCTGCAATTATTCTGTGTTGAAGTTAAAAACATCAATGAAATGGATGATTTTACATTCTACACAGAGAAGTTGATGAATCAATAACTAAGAATAACACTGAAGAACTCATAAAAATGTTTATTAATTGTCACTGATGAATTATTTACTTTCTTACAGAACAAATACATTGATATTTTATAAATTATTCCAGTTCATACAAGATAAAAAGCTCCATAAATCGTAATTTGAAAAAAAATAGATGTATGTTGCAGAATAATTAGCACAGAAATAGAAGCATGATTTAACCCAGTATTAATAACTTTCAAAAAGAGGGGTAAAGACATTCAACATTAGGGACTTCCCTGGTGGCTCAGATGGTAAAGCGTCTGTCTACAATGCAGGAGACCCGGATTCAAACCCTGGGTTGGGAAGATCTCCTGGAGAAAGAAATGGCAATTCACTCCAGTACTATTGCCTGGAAAATCCCATGGACAGAGGAGCCTGAACTACTAAGATCCTTTACTGTGTGAGTAAATTAAATAAAAACATTTTATCTTGAAGCAGTTTGACCAATTTTATTTGACAAAGTCAATGCAAATTTCTATTCCAAAATACTAAGGAAAACTAACAAAAGTCATTTCCTTTAAAAATAAATTTACTTCCAGCAAAGGAAATTATAGTAAGTGATGAAATATCAGTAGAGGACCTATGAAAATTAGAAAGCTTAAAAGAATATCTGTTAAAAGCACTATTTTAAGATGATTTTTGAAATTTATGCTTTATGCATTTATAGTAAAACAGAAATAAGACGTCTGTAATCTTATCTTTTAATCTTTCTCCAAAGATTAAATGGTCATTATTTTGTGCAATGTATGTACACACAAAAACCCTCAGAAAATATATTGAAAAACTTTTCATAAAAAAATTTCAGTATAGTGTCTTACAATAGGGTTTAGTTCAGTCAGTACACTCTCTCAGTCATGTCCAACTCTTTGTGACCCCATGGACTGCAGTATACCACGCTTCCCTGTCCATCACCAACTCCTGGAGCTTGCTTTTACTCATGTCCATTGAGTCGGTGATGCCATCCAAACATTCCATCCTCTGTCATCCCCTTCTCCTTTTACCTTCAATCTTTCCCAGCATCAGGGTCTTTTCCAAGGAGTCAGTTCTTCACATCAGGGGTTCAAAGTATTGGAGCTTCAGCTTCAGCATCCGTCCTTCCAATGAATATTCAGGACTGATTTCCTTTAGGATGGACTGGTTGGATCTCCTTGCTGTCTAAGGGACTCTTAAGACTTTTCTCCAGCACCACATTTCAAAAGCATCAATTCTTCAGCTTTCAGCTTTCTTTATAGTCAAACTGTCACATCCATACATGACTACTGGAAAAACCTTAGCTTTGACTATATCGACATTTGTTGGCAAGGTAATGCTTCTGCTTCGTAATATGCTGTCTAGGTTTGTCATAGCTTTTTTTCCAAGGAGCAAGAGTCTTTTAATTTCATGGCTGCAGTCACCATCTGCAGTGATTTGGGGGCCCAAGGAAATAAAAAAACTTTTCATAAAAAAATTTCAGTATACTATCTTACAATAGGGTACCTACACAAAAATCAGTAGGTTTACTTAGGTAGACAATAAGCTGTTAATATTCCTACACTTGCAAGAAAAACTACAATAAAAATGTTTGTTATTTATAAGAAAGCAAATATAAATGACTTACAAGCACACAATTTTAAAAATTAAGGAAAAAGCTGTCATGATTTTTTTCTAAAATGTTAAAATATTATAAGATTCAAGTAATCTATTGAATTCATAGATAAATTATATGGAGACTTTCTTGCTACCTATTAATATGGTTTTTAATATTTAATCATTATTACTGACAAGAGCAACAGGGAGATATCAAAAATGATGAGAATATTTTCAAAGAATATTATAAAAGAAACCTCATTTGCATTCTCACTATATTAAAAGGTATAAGGCAGTCATCTACATGACTCCTTGCTTTTGGTTAGAACTCAATTATTAAGCCTTCTAATTTAAACTGGATATTTGGCGAGCTACATGTTTTAGACTAAATGTTGGAATCCCCCCAAATTCATACTTTGAAATTGTAACCCTCAGCCTCCACATTTGTGAGAAAGACACTTCTGCTATTTAAGTCACTTAGTTTTCAGTATTTTGATATAGTAGCTTTGGCAGACTAAGACACTACAGTTTGTAAATCTCCTCAGAACCTCATTTAGAAGATATTCCTAGCTTCTTCCCAGATCAGAGTCATCTATATAAGTTAGCTCTTTTAGTAAGTTAGCTCTTTTAGTTAGTAATTTTTTTTTACCATTTTATTAAAATTTTCATAAATAATAGAATATGGCAATAATACAACCTCCACATCACTCCTGTTGATTTCAGGACTCTTCCTATCTCTAAATCAGGTTGTATCATATTTTATTTTGGATGCTAGATTACACTATTAAGAGGTCCTCTTAGATCATTTTGATAGATCATAGGAATTTTAGTTGTACAAAGCTTTTTGTATGAAAAGAGTGAGAAAAATCGTCTGCCACTTCAGAAAAGCACAACTCACCTAATACAAGTAGCCCAGTTTTCCAACTGAAAAAGACCCAAAGCTTCAGAGTTAGTAAAAACTTGTAAAAGTAAATAATTTCTCCTTTTCAGCTCTAATTGTCAGGCAACATTTTAGAATGAGAGCCAGACCTCAATACTACTAGAACTTTATTTACATTTTAGCCAAATCTCTCTGATGGGAAGGTGCAAAAAATTCACAAGTTTAAACTAATAAAATGTTACTGTTTTCCATAATATTCCATCATAACTAAAATGTATTTAATACTTGAAAAAACATTACAGCAAATAAAGAAAATGTTAACAAAATTCTGTTTTTCAAAGGTTCCCATATTTAGAACACTCTTTAAACCAGGGTGACAAGCTGGGGCCCTCAGGGCAAATCTACTCCGTTCCTGTCTTTGTAAATAAAGTTTTATTGGGATACAACCTCACAAATTTTGCTATGTACTGTTGTCTATGGCAGCTTTCATGCTTTAGCAGAATTGCCTAATTGCTCCAGAGACCTCGAGGCTGGCAAAGCAACAAATATTTATTATCAGTCCCTTTGCAGTATAAAGGATTCTGACTCCTGATGTAAATAATATTTGATACTGAATTCAGTGATTTTAGAAAAGGCAATGTAATAAGTTTCACATATTTATTTGAAATGAAATACAGTGAAGCAGATGAATACTCCATATGCTTGTCAAATGATATTTGGTAAAAATCTTACGTTTCTACTGTTTTTGGTTGTCATTAAACATGCAGCATTGAGAAGCTGTCTCACCAGTTTGTTGCCATTGTTTTCAAAGTGTTAGTCACTCAGCTGTGTTTGACACTTTGTGACCCCATAGACAGTAGCCCACAAGGCTCCTCTGTCCATGGAATTCCTCCAGGTGGGGATATTAGAGTGAGTTGCCATTCCCTTCTCCAGGGAATTTTCCCAACCCAGGGATAGAAACCAAGTCTCCTGCATTGCAGGCAGATTATTTACCATCTGAGCCACCAGGGAAGTCCTTGGGTTAATATATTTCAGACATGTATTGTGTTAGGTGACAAATCACTAATTTTCACATTTCTTTTCTAAATTACTTGGAAAGAAAAATTTTTAATGTTTAAGTATGAATAAAAAATATTGATGCTTAAGACTCCTGAATCTTTGTAACTTCTTAACATTCTAAGTGTGATGAATAAGGACAAATACTGGTTTTAAAAGAGTTTGGGCACTAATGAAGCCAAGTTTCAATAATACCTATACAGAGTGTTTGAATAGTCCTAGAAGATTTTATAGTTTAAAAGCCCACAATAGGAACATGGGCATTTTTTAGTGTTTATCCTTTTAAGCTATTGCTTAGAATATTTTCATTAAAATAAGTGTTTTATTTCTTAATTTATCTGCTTCTACTAAAGTCATATAGGTGTGATTATAATACTCCAACTGGTTACTGTGGAAATTATAATGATATTAAAAGCTGATCATGACTTCCGAGTGAGACAAGCTGCAGGATATAGCTAAATATATAAATCCATGAAAAGAATGTATTTTCATGCAAAGTCTTGAGTATCATTAAAGAACAAAGGAAAAAGGAAACAAGGAAATGGGAAGATACAAATAAAAATAATGAGCAATTATATTCTGCTCACCAGAATTCCCCCTGCAGTTTCAATCAATGTCTCTGCTTCTGCTTTCTATTCTAAATAATTGTGCTAGTTCTGGTAAATATATCCAGCATGATCCAAAACAGCTGTAACTGCTTTCCTGTGATTAATTAATTAATTCTTAATCTTTTTTTTTTTCTCACTATTTCATAGAATTTTTGAAACACTCTATATTAGTTCCTATTTATGGTCCAAACTTGCAAGGCATGAATGATTTCAAAAGATAATTCTGACTCTAGATAGAGTTGTAAGTGAGCAAGCAGCCACATTTTCAAACAAACACTCCAGAAGGGGAGAAGCTATGTGTGAGGGATTTGCACCCAAGGAGCTCTGCAGTTAGGTAATCTTAGGCAGATTTCTAGTTCCCAGTACTATTCTCTACCAAGAGGGCATACAAATACTGCCTTCCCCATGGAATTCTTGGGAGAGTAAATGAGAGGATATATGTATAAAGTGGTAAGGACCATGTCCAGTATGTGGGGATTGCTCAACAATGTTAGTTATTTCAGTACTAACCTTGGAAGTTCTATGCTTGATCAAACAATGAGCAAGCACTAACAAACTTGAGTAACTCCTTCTCGAGTTTACTTCAACAAATAGAACAGGCTATCTACTTACAAGCTGCCCTTTAAAAGCACCAAAGAGTACTATGTTCTTTGAATCTCCACTTTTCTCTTCAGTATTTATGCTGAATTGCTATTGGCTATTGCCAGAAACCCAGAGAAGGCAATGGCACCCCACTCCAGTACTCTTGCTTGAAAAATCCCATGGACAGAGGAGCCTAGTAGGCTGCAGCCCATGAGGTCACTAAGAGTCGGACACGACTGAGTGACTTCACTTTCACTGTTCAGTTTCATGCATTGGAGAAGGAAATGGCAACCCACTTCAGTGTTCTTGCCTGGAGATTCCCAGGGACAGAGGAGTCTGGTAGGAGGCCGTCTATGGGGTCGCACAGAGCCGGACATGACTGAAGCGACTTAATAGCAGCAGCAGCAGCATTGCCAGAAACCAAATTCATATCGGAAGATAACAACTAGGTTTAAATACCACAGTATTAGTGGCAGTGGTAAGGTGACACCTGCAAATAAAGCAGACTCAGTGAGTGGCCTGAAGAGGTGCTGAGAAGAAAAACAGCCATCAGTTTATGTCATGAACCCAGGAGCCTCCCAGTTATAAATGGGTAAGCCTCTGAGGAAAGACCTTGTGTTATGTAGGTCTCCACTAAAAGCAGCCTTTGCAAAATGATTAATAATAACAAATCTTACCCTATTTGTACATCCAAAATAATCTCGGAAAATATGAAATACATTGATAATATATTCTTAACTAAAACTAATCTGCATTAAACTTGTATCACCTATGAATGAGCTTCCCCAGTGGTTCATGGGTAAAGAACACACCTACAATGCAGGAACCACAGGAGATGTGAGTTCAGTCCTTGGGTTGGACAGATCCCCTGGAGAAGGGAATGGCAACCCACTGCAGTATTCCTGCCTGGAAAATCCCATGGACAAAGGAGGTTGGTGGGCTACAGTTCACAGGGTGGCAAATGGCGAAGAGTTGGCCACGACTGAAGCGATCTAGCATGCACAGACGTATGAATGGACTACAAGTATGACTCTTTAATTAGAATACCTACCTTAAAGGTTAGGACCCTCAGATTCATTTTCCCTACAGCAACTAGTATTATCTAAAAACAAAATTTAGCTAGGCTATGTAAAAACTCAGAATCTGTATTATTTTCACCTATTTGGTAAAGCTCTGGCTTTTTAGCATCCCTGCAATGTTCTGTTCATCCTGGCCTGGCCTGCCTCCCAGCCTCATTTCTTCCACCTCCCACTGTAACCCCATGCTCTAATCTAATCTAAATTTCACTCAGTCGCATCTAGCTCTTTGCAACCCCATGGACTATACAGTCCATGGAATTCTCCAGGCCAGAATGCTGGAGTGGGTAGCCTATCCCTTCTCCAGGGGATCTTCCTGACCCATGAATTGAACCAGGGTCTCCTGCATTGCAGGCATATTCTTTACCAACTGAGCTATGAAGGAAGCCCTACATGCTAAAAGGCTATTATTCTCAGAATCCTATAGCATGAAAAACTGAGCTGAATTTAACTGCATTTTTTCAGATTTATTTTTGTTTCAAAGCAGACAGTTTATCTTATTAGATTACAGTCAGTAAGCATTTACTCAATAAATGCATTCCCATTATCTTATTATTCTCAGAGTCAGAAGATAATTCCTAATGATTTGTCTAAATTTTTCTTTTAATAATTCAAATGTTTTTCTGCAACCTACCTCTTATGGGAATATAGATTAAATTGCATCATTACACACACACCTTCAAATACTGAGAGTTGTTGCAGAGTGAGAATTCTTTTTCTTTTTTAAACAATTAGTGTCTGTGCTCAGTTGCTCATTCATGTCCAGCTCTTTGCAACTCTATGGACTGTAGCCCATCAGGCTTCTCTGTCCATTTTAACATAGCAATTTGCATATTAATAACTTTTTGAATAGTGAAGGTAGATGGAGATTCCCTTTAGACTATTTTTCTGGAATAATTTAAAGAAGATTTAAAGACTGAAATTCATATCTATTACAATGGATAGTAATCATCGCTTTGTAAGAAAATATGAAAATTACAAAATAAATGGAAAAAAAATTCACAGACATCCCATGTGTCAGAAGATGACTACTCTATGCAAATGTGGAAAGCTTGATAAGTATTACAATTTATTCTTTTAAGAGTGTGGGCATCCTTGAGTTATTATTTCTCTAGAGAGCAGTAGTAAAGTGGGCAGCTGGTACTCACATAGGGTGTACATAACAGCTTTCCCACAACTAGGATACAAGTTCCTATGTAATTGGATTTTTGAATGAGGTGACAAGTACTTCCAAGTTTTCTATCAGTTACTCTCTAAGGTGTTATTCAAAATACTCTATATAACAACAGTATAATAAGTGCCAACCAATCAGAGTGCATACCTAGCCATTCAGAACAGACACCAGTCATAAACAGCTAGCACAGCAATGTGGATTGAATCAGCCCTGGCTATGCTGGAATTCTCATTAAAAGACGAAATCATTTGCCTTTAGAGTACTGGCCAAGGCTTCAAAATATCCCTCTCTAAACATAAAGAAAAGGAAATTCACACTAGACTTTCTTTTCTTATTTTCTTTTTCTTCAAGCACAATAATCTGTTAAGAGCCAATCTGATTGGTGGATATTAGAAGACAGAAATTGAACTGAGACTGGAAAAGTTGTTAGAAATGCTATTTTTTGAGTGTGTAAAATTTTTATAGTGCATGTAAAATTTTTCTACAGAGTATGGTCATTTGGCTAATAAACTTCAGTTAAGGAAAAATAATGCCTTTTGGGAGAAACTTTACCTTGACACTACTATAATATCCCTCATGAACCTCCACCAATTACTATAAGTTGAAATAATGCATATGAAGATTTTCATACAATTGTTTTAAGAACATAGTAAGTATTCTAAAAATTCCACTACTACTATTTTTGTTATTGACACCAAAGGGCAAGCTCAGGATGAAATTGTGCAGCAAGGGGATGGGTTTCATGATATTCATCATTTTCTCATTCTTAGGCTATGTACTTCACTTTCTCTCCACCCATCATCTCTTACATATGAGTAAAAGTTCACATTACAGATCCAACCTTTCTTCTCGTCTTCATGCACCGATCATATGTATGTATCCTGTTTTCCAAGCTCTGCTCATGATTGAAAATACAATCATTTGACATTTTTCTCTCATGCACCCTCTCTCTCTTTTTTTTTTAACATGCATTTATTTGGCTGTACCAGGTCTTAGTTGTAGCACATAGGATCTTTAGTGGCAACATGCGGGATTTTGTGCCCTGACCAGGGATCTAACTTGGCCTCCTGCATTGGGAGTGCTGAGTCCTTAACGCTAGACTACCAGGGAAGTCTCCTGAAATTCTTTCAATGGACAACAATGATTGACAGTATCCCTGTTCTTTTTGGCCTCAACATGCTTACATTTCCACAAGGATCTTAAAAATTTATTGTAAATGTTATATCAAAGAACCTTTGGTAATTTCAGAGAAACTGAAACTGAAAGTCACTCAGTTGTGTCTGACTCTTTGCGACCCAATGGTCTGTAGCCTACAAGGCTCCTCAGTCCATGGGATTTTCCAGGCAAGAATATAGGAGTGAGTTGCCCTTTCCTTCTCCAGGGGATCTTCCTGACCCAGGAATCAAACCTGGGTCTCCCACATTGCAGGCAGATTCTTTACCCTCTGAGCTACCATAAGGACTCAATTTCAGAGACAGTGACTATAAAAAAAGAAATATTCTGACATGCACCCACATGGTACAGAAGGGCGACTTATGCCCTCTTTCAGTGAAGAGGAAGCAGACTTCTAATTTATTATATCTGCTTATGCATATGATATTTATTTGGTTGTAACTCCTTTTAATGGTGACATGAAACCTCAGGTCAGGAACAAGCTAGCTTATTTTGAATCTTTCCATTGTGTTTTCATAGGAGGTTTCTAAGAATAACTGAAGATTATAATCTATGGAAATAGTCTTACTCATTTTAGTTGAACATTTCTAGTTTTATTCATAAAGTTCTTTTTTATTTTTTTCTGCTTCAGAATAAGAATTGTAGGGTTGGACCCATTAAGTTTATTTTATCACTTTTAATGCAAAGATTATTACTGTAATTTACATATCTCAGTAAGAGCCAAAAGCTTCCTGCTGTGGCTTTTTCTACCAATGTGCTACAAATTAACAACCAAACTACATTAAAGCAAATGAAAAAAAATGCAATTCTTTTCAGTATAAAGAAAATTATCTGCCCACGAGACTGTATAATTCTTTCAATAAGATTTCAAAAACAAGAAAACAAAATTTTTATGTAAACTACTTTAATGTTTTAGTCCCATCTGAGACAGTAACATAAATCTTGAGAAAATGTAGTAAAATCATATTGATCACCAAAATGAAAACATTAACTTTGAGTCTGTGAACTATGCTTAAAGTCATAAGAGAAAAATGTGCATCAGTGATATTTTGGAGAATCACTGAGGCATTAATCATGTAGAAATTATTGAAATATGGTTTATCCTATTTCTCACTAGTACCAAAGCATAAACTTTTGGTAACAATCCAATACTTCAACAATGAGTTCTCACAAAGAAACAGCCCATTCAGAAATTGGAATTAATATGTCATTACTCAAAATATGCCAGGGTCCATTTCTATGCCTTATATCTTAATGAATATCCCTAGATCACCTAAGTATCTTGTCTAACACTGTCACTCACAGGTTTTACCAGGATAATGGAAAAATAATTTCAAGAGTCTGTCAACAGGGATCAGTCTTCCAATGACCTGCACTTACTGCTCCCTTAATTCATATGTTGAAGCTCTAACCCTCAATCTGATGGTATTTAGAGTATGGCCTTTGGGAGGGAGGTAATTAAGTTTAGATGAAGTCATGAAGGTGGGCCTCATGATGGGATTAGTGATCTTGTTAGAAGAGAGATACTAGAGCTCTCTGTTTTCCATATGATGATTCAAGGAAAATGTGGCCAACTACAAACCAAGGGAGTTGTTGCCAGGAATACACTCTGCTAGCACATTCATTTTGGACTTTACAGCCTCCCCGATAAATGTCTGTTGATTAAGCCACCCAGTCTACGATGTTGGTATGCCTTAACCTTAGCAAATGCATTTACCAAGGATTTATGAGATGCTAGGGGCTTCCTTGGTGACTCAGATAGTAAAGAATCTGCCTGCAATGCAGGAGACCCAGGTTTGATCCCTGGGTAGGGAAGATCCCTTGGAGAAGGGAATAACTATGCACTCCAGCACTCCAGTATTGTTGCCTGAAGAATTCCATGGACAGAGGAGCCTGGTGGGTTACAGTCCACAGGATAACAAATAGCCAGACATGACTAAGACACTAACACTTTCACTTTTCACCATGATATGCTGAACATGGACGTGAAGTCACTCAGTCCTGTCTTGCTCTTCTCGACCCCATGGACTGTAGCCCGCCAGGCTCCTCTGTCCATGGGGATTCTTCAGGCAAGAATACTGGAGTGGGTTGCCATTTTGCAAATTAATGACTTATCTTTTCTATTATCTCTTTTAATGTTTAAGACAACCTAGTATGGTGATTGCCATTATCATTGCCACTTTACAGATAAAGAAACTGAAACAGAGAATAAATAATTTACCCAAGGTTACACAGATAGTCAGTGGCAGAAAAATCTTCTGACCTCAGACTATTATATTAATTATAACATAATTCTATCCCATTAATTTGTGTTGTTCCTCAATTAAAATCAGAAGCCATTTCTAATAAATGGCCTCTACAATTCAGTTATATATCTCAATAGCTTATAATCAAGAATATGTAAGGTGGATTTTATTGCTAAATAAATAACCTTATTTTAGATGGCAAGAAACAACTTTAAGAATGCTATTGTGGAATTTAATTGCTTTATATATCACATATGCACTACTATAATTGTAAAATGTGCTTATATTAATTCTTCATTTTTTTCATTTAGTATATATGTCAATAAAGCCAAAAAACAACCTTATCTGCTCCTTTAATTAAAAAATCAATAATTAGACAAGAAGACAGATTATTAGACAATATATATGGGCTTATAGAGACAGACCAAGAGATGAAATAGAAAAGTAAAAAAAAAATAAATAAGTCTGGGAAGTCAGAGAAAGTTTCCAATTATATGTGACATTTCAATTGATGTTCAACAATAATGATCATTTTGCAATCAGGTGATGTCTTAACTTTAAAACTGAAAGACTTATTCAGGTTGCCAGGTGATCATTAAAAATAATTTTTGCTGACTCTTCACTACATCATTTTTCTAACATAATGCAAAAGGAGGTTGTAGCAGTGATAGTTTTGTAACATTCATATATATAGTAGAGTTAGTGCTTTATGCCCATAAAATTAAAAAAAATATATTATAAATAATTTTTGACCATTCCTTATTTAAGCAAAGTAAACTTCATTGATGGATCCACAGGTGGATTATAACAAAACACAGTCTCAGTAGTTATTACCCAATGTTGTAATAAAACAATGATGATTCAGTCAATTGTGTACTAATTATAATTGTAGTGATAATCAAGAGCAAAATTTTTAAATGCTGGAGGCTTTTAGCCATAAAAAAATAGCATCTTCAAGGATTATACTTAAACTCTTTGCATGCTTGAGTAACTAATTATATAAATATTTCAAGGGATATGCTGTATTATATTAGCATGAAACCATGTGGGAGAATTTAAATGGAAAAAAGAAGAAAAAGTACAATGTAAATATTCTATCTGGTAGTCATGTATGTGTGAAAATGAATAATAGGAGGTAACCAAACCCTTCAGCTTTTAGATTAATTGGCTTCATTTCAAAAAGTAGTGTTAACAGTTTTGTTTGAAGATAGCAATATTTTCAATATTCTGGAAGTTACACTTTTGCATCTGTTTAAAGTGCTCAAAGGGGTACATACTTTTAAAGATTATTTTACCAATAACACAAGCAAAATATTTTAATGACACTTATCTGAGGAACGAAAGATAATTTGTGAGATAATATCACAGTAAATGTGGCAGTAAAGACATAATGAAAAGGAACATATAAAGTTGAGATTATAAGGCAAAAGAGAGCAAGTGTTTTGAATATTTTAAATATCACAATATACTGTCCATTTCCACTCTAAAATGTGACAGAACATAGCACAATTAATTTTTGTTTCAACTGTTTGGGCTACTAAGTCATAATTTTATTACCTGCAGTCATACAGTCATGTCTAATAGGCATATTTTCCTAAACTATCTCCATTATAGCTTACACTGGTAAATGCAAGAAACAAGTATGTTGTATATGTAGAACATGGATCTGAAGTTGTCTTCTGAATGTACATTGTGTACCATTTAGGGTAATACACTGCAGGAATTCTTCTGTGTCATTGTAGGTTGGAGTTGATGCATGAACTGTTTTAGACAGCAAGACAGAATTGTTTTCAATGTAACCCTCAGGGAGTCCTTCTGAAAAGGGAAAACAATGATTTTGAAAGTTCATTTCAGTGCCAGCTGGCAGAGATCTTAAAGGTTATTCTATTTTATCCATACTACATATTTATTTAAATCTCTCCATTTGCAACATATGAGAGGAATGTTTATTTAGAAATATTGGAATTTTAAAACTATGTTTATAATGGCAAGAAGTGAAAAGCAGAAAACTATGTGCTAAATACCACTTTATTTGGCTATGTTGCATTATTATTATTTTACAAAGATTTACTTTATTTTCATTAAAAGATTGAACTCCAAGCTGAGATATTTAGCTCTATCTTAACTGGTGAATGAAGACCCACCTGGATAACTTCTATTATTTCTAGTTTCTGCCAAATTAAATATTTATTATATAGGAGTACTATTCTAAAGTCTAGATTCATTTGGTCCAAATAGGTTTGGAGGTGAATAAAAAGATGTTGAAAAGATCGAGAATTCACTTAAAGATAAGCAGTCTATTGAAGAAATCAAGTGTCATAAGTGATTTTTCAAGAAATAGTCTTTAAGATTAATACAGTTTCTGGGTAGGATTATATAAGTTCACTTTTCTTTAAAATGTTCAAATGTTAAATAACTGTAAATAATAAGTATATAAATAGCTCATTCTCAAACAAGAAGCTGCCACTTTCTTTTACCTTTTCCATTTTTTTTTTTTAACTCTTGTATGTAGAACAATATTTGGGTTATCCACTGATAGAAGACAGATTACTATTCCCTTGGTAGAGACAGCTTCATGTACATGCACCCGTGAGATCTCATAGGACCTCATACTTGGTTTACTGCTTTGTTACCATCACTTAGAAATGCATAATAATTTACCAAAAAGCAGTCTCGTATATTTATTTTGCACCAGGCCTTTCAAGTTAAGTTCCTAGGCTTGACTGATGAATTCAGGTGAAGGTAGACAAATATATTTAAAAACAAATGAAAAAGCTTTGTTACATAAAACAGGTCTTGATGGTTAGATTGAAGATGAAAATATGCCATTGCTTATTATTTAAAGTGAAAGTGAAGTCACTCAGTCATGTCCGACTCTGCAACCCCGTGGACTGTAGCCCACCAGGCTCCTCCATCCATGGGATTCTCCAGGAAAGAATACTGGAGTGGGCTGCCATTTCCTTCTCCAGGGGATCTTCCTGACCCAGGGAATGAACCCAGGTCTCCTGCACTGCCTTTATTGACTATGCCAAAGCCTTTTACTGTGTGGATCACAATAAACTGGAAAATTCTGAAAGAGATGGGAATACCAGATCACCTGACCCACCTCTTGAGAAACCTATATGCAGGTCAGGAAGCAACAGTTAGAACTGGACATGGAACAACAGACTGGTTCCAAATAGGAAAACGAGTACATCAAGGCTGTATATTGTCACCTTGCTTATTTAACTTATATGCAGAGTACATCATGAGAAATGCTGGGCTGGAAGAAGCACAAGTTGGAATCTAGATTGCTAGGAGGAATACCAATAACCTCAGATATTCATATGACACCACGCTTATGGCAAAAAATGAAGAGCAACTAAAAAGGCTCTTGATGAAAGTGAAAGTGGAAAGTGAAAAAATTGGCTTAAAGCTCAACATTCAGAAAACGAAGATCATGGCATCCGGTCCCATCACTTCATGGGAAATAGATGGGGAAAGAGTGGAAACAGTGTCAGACTTTATTTTTGGGGGCTCCAAAATCACTGCAGATGGTGATTGTAGCCATGAAATTAAAAAATGCTTACTCCTTGGAAAGAAAGTTATGACCAACCTAGACAACATATTCAAAAGCAGAGACATTACTTTGCCAACAAAGATCTGTCTAGTCAAGGCTATGGTTTTTCCAGTGGTCATGTATGGATGTGAGAGTTGGACTGTGAAGAAAGCTGAGCACCGAAGAATTGGTGCTGTTGAACTGTGGTGTTGGAGAAGACTCTTGAGAGTCCCTTGGACTGCAAGGCGATCCAACCAGTCCATTCTGAAGGAGATCAGCCCTGGGATTTCTTTGGAAGGAATGACGCTAATGCTGAAACTCCAGTACTTTGGCCACCTCATGTGAAGAATTGACTCATTGGAAAAGACTCTGATTCTGCGGGGGGGACTGAGGGCAGGAGGAGAAGGGGACATCAGAGGATGAGATGGCTGGATGGCATCACTCACTCAATGGACGTGAGTCTGAGTGAACTCCGGGAATTGGTGATGGACAGGGAGGCCTGGCGTGCTGTGATTCATGGGGTTGCAAAAAGTCGGACACGACTGAGTGACTGAACTGAACTGAACTCCCGCATTTCAGGCAGACACTTTAACCTCTGAGCCACCAGGGAAGTACACTTATTATTTAAAGACAGTAATAATTCAATTGGAATATTTTGCCTGCAAACAAATTTCAAAGACAATATTGTGATGAAATGGATTAGAACAAGAATCAAGCACAGGGTATGTGAGAAGCTGGGGGTTGGGTGGTGACTGATGAGATACAACTAGCCTTCTCTGGAGTTTCATTTAAAAAAAAGGAATATTATCAAAGCAATTATAAATTTCTATGACGAGAAAACTGGCTTAAATGCAGAACATCTATAATCTCTCTTGCTTTATAACTCAGTGGTGTGTACTTTGGCGAATACAACAGTAATCTTGGTAGCTTTTAAAAATTTAGATACTGTGATTATTGGATCAAGTAAAAAGCCATTGCAAACATTTTTAATAAATTCATCCAGGTGGTTCTGAATAAGATTCATCCATGAATCATACTTGCAAAAATACTAATCTATCATGAGTCAATTGGTTTGAAGACGAAAATTAACTTTCTACCCTTTAAACAATCTTGTCATTAAATTTTTAATTCAAGATTTAGCTGCATTAGGTACACAATAATTTTTTTTTTTTACTATAACAACATTTGTAGTTGAGAGTTATACATTGGGTTGTACAGAAAATTTTCCTGAATGAGTGGAAAACTCAGAAAGCTTAAGTAAAAGAGACATATAATGTAATGGGCTATCTATAGTTACATCTAATGAAAATAACTGGAGGATTATGCCTTTCTTTGATGAAATTAGCCCCTGAGTTTACAAAAGGCATCTTTTAAGACAAGTAGTATTTGGAGTCGCTTCCCAGATGGCTGAATAGGTAAAGAAGCTACCTGCAATGTGGGAGAGGCAGGAGATGCAGGTTTGTCCCCACGATTAGGAAGATACTCTGGAGGAGGCACGATAACTGACTCCTGGAGAATGCTATGAACAGAGGAGCCTGGCAGGCTACAGTTCATAGGGTTGAAAAAAGTTGGAAATGGCTGAAGCAACTGAGCACACACACACAGTATTTGGAGCAAAATAATTAAAAAAAAAAAATGGGTAGATTGAAATGGGAATGAAACTAAGTTGTACCGCTACTTAATTTTTTTTTCCTTTGTCTATAAAGAAGGCTGGATTAATTTAATACACAATGACGCCATTGTAAAAGTGTGTTTTATACTTTGCATCATTGAAGAAAGCAGCATTAGTCAGATAAACATGAATATTAAATTTTTTGGCTTTTTATATGTGATTAACAGATTTTTTGCAATCAAGTGAAATTGCTGTAAAACCAGAAAATATTCTCATCTCTGTCTCTTTTTCTTTACTCAGCAACTAATTTTAACCAACTGGATTATTTTAAGTATCATCTTATTCAACATATGAAATAAAAAATCTGCTTTTTAATGGAGAGCCTGCATACATCATAAAGATAAAACAAGAAGAGTTTTTGGCAGAGATTTTCTCCACAGAAGCAGGCTATTTTTGTCCTGTACATCTAGCAAGCTGTAAAAATATAAATTCCAGAAGTTATATTAATATTAAAAGAATTTTAAAAAAACAGAAAGTGCATACATGTAGGAACTTTATTTGTTTTTTTTTTTTTTTCTATTATGGTTAAGTAATGAACTTTCATGGGCTTCCTAATAGCTCAGCTGGTAAAGAATTCACTTCCAATGTAGGAGACCCCAGTTCAGTTCCTGGGTTTGGAAGATCACCTGGAGAATGGATAGGTTACCTACTCCAGTATTCTTGGGCTTCTCTGGTGGATCAGACGGTAAAGAATCACCCTGTCATGTGGAGATTTCTGGGTTGGGGACATGCCCTAGAGAAAGGAACAGCTATCCACTACAGTATTCCTGCCTGTAGAATTTCATGGACAGAGGAGCCTCGCAGGCTGCAATTCATGGGATGGGAAAGAGTCAGACAGGACTGAGCAACTTTCACTTTCACAACAGACTTTCGGTGGGGGAGGGGGACTTATCATAATTCCTTTTATTAGCTAATTG
The DNA here is from genome assembly GCF_032405125.1 of Capricornis sumatraensis. Classification (NCBI taxonomy): domain Eukaryota; kingdom Metazoa; phylum Chordata; class Mammalia; order Artiodactyla; family Bovidae; genus Capricornis; species Capricornis sumatraensis. The sequence continues at coordinate 65,804,255 of NC_091081.1, read as the reverse complement.
TTTGTAAAGATTTAATTTATACAGAAGTTTAGAAAATAGTAAATAATCAATGAAATGAAAATAACATTGTTCATTATTTACTTATTTGGGGAAATTAAATATGTGCTTAAGGAAGTTATAACGTGTACCAGGTAGACACTCAGATCATGAAATGAAGGGAAGATTATATTTGATTTGTATTTTTACGATCAATGTCACTGTTTCTGATGTTACTGTTTCCTAAACACACAAGTTATGGTGTTAATGCTATAATAATGCAACAGAGAATTTATATTGAATTACATTTTTCAGAGCTTCTCCAAGCCAGGGTTCAGCAATACATGAACATGAACTTCCGGATGTTTAAGCTGGTTTAGAAAAGGCAGAAAAACCAGAGATCAAATTGCCAGCATCCACTGGATCATCGGAAAAGCAAGAGAGTTCCAGAAAAACATCTACTTCTGTTTTATTGACTATGCCAAAGTCTTTGACTACGTGGATCACAATAAACTGTGGGAAATTCTGAAAAAGATGGAAATACCCAGACCACCTGACCTGCCTCTTGAGAAATATGTGTACAGGTCAGGAAGCAACAGTTAGAACTGGACATGGAACAACAGAATGGGAAAAGGAGTATGTCAAGGAATATGTATATTGTCACCTTGCTTATTTAACTTATATGCAGAATACATCATGAGAAACACAGGGATGGATGAAGCACAAGCTGGAATCAAGATTACTGGGAGAAATATCAGTAAATTCAGATATGCAGATGACACCACCCTTATGGCAGAAAGTGAAGAAGAACTAAAGAAAGCCTCTTGATGAAAGTGAAAGTGGAGAGTGAAAAAGTTGGCTTAAACCTCAACATTCAGAAAACAAAGATCATGGCATCCGGTCCCATCACTTCATGGCAAATAGATGGGAAACAGTGGAAACAGTGGCTGACTAATTTTCTGGGTTCTAAAATCACTGCAGATGGTGACTGTAACCATGAAATTAAAAGATGCTTACTCCTTGGAAGGAAAGTTATGACCAACCTAGACAGCATATCAAAAAGCAGAGACATTACTTTGCCAACAGAGGTCTGTCTAGTCAAGGCTATGGTTTTTCCAGTAGTCATGTGACTGAACTGAACTGAACTGAGCCATAACTTGAGTATAGCTTGTTGTTTCGGTGCAGTAACGTGACACTGTTTTTTGGTTTTTTTTTTTAAAGTCCCATCTATAACAGAGTGATAAGCTGCAGAAAATACAAATATTTTAAGGAAAAATTGTGAGCTGATACAACTGACAGCAAATTGGATGTGAGTAAAAAATTGTTTGATAGTTTACTATCTGGATTAAAAATAGAATCTAATCAATATATATGTGATTATATGTTTTTATTCTAGTTGTCAAATGATATCAAAATTTTAATTCTCAATAAAATTAGTAATTCTGCTCCATAATTGAAACTCATAAAATATATGGTGTTATTACCATCATAAAGTATAAAATAAATACAAATAAAATGACTGATTTATCTTCCAGAAATGAAAAATTTTAATTATGCCATATTACACATTTAGCTCTGATTCCTCCTTGACTATATGTCACATCTCCACCTGCAAGTAAAGAAAATAACATGAGAACTCAAATGAAAAACTGTCTAAAATTTGTTACCACCAAGTAATTTCTTGACACATCAGTACAAACTTGGTTGTATTTATGCTCATTCTCCATAGCAGACAGATAACTATTTTCTAGAGGGACAAAGCAACAATGTTGTTCTACTATTACTATTACTATTATTACTGATGTTACTATTATTATTAACTCCAGAAATTATTTGTATGTCACCAATTTTGCCATTAATGTCTTTCTTCTGTTTCATAATCCAAACCAAGGTAACACGAGAGTGTTTTTAAAATTGTAAATTCTAAAAAGTATGTCCAGTCTCTTCTATGCCTTTCTCTTGCTCTGCTTAGCCAACTGTTCACCCACACACACACACGGGTCCAACCATATTAACTATTTCAAAGTAATGCCCTTCCAGTAAATCACCAAACCAATGAAAGAGTTCAGCAAATTGCCCACAATCTATGTCTTCACAGACTCTATTTTCACCTCAAAACTGTGTTTTCTGTATGTTACAAAGTCCTTCTATATAAATTCTACTTCTCTTTCTTGGAAATGTCCTTTCTTTACAACTTCAAATTTTAGACTTATTCATGTGCAAATCTGTATCAGCAAACTTTAATTTGTAAGCTGAATTCTAGCTGCATGTCTCAAACATGTTGTCTGGAAATTTCATGCTGCACATTCCATCAATATTTAAGCTCAAACTATTCAGTTCATTTTTCTCAACATTAATTTCTGAATTTCACTAATGGGGCATTTTCCCCAAACTCAAAATACCTTTGATTTTAATCTTTTATCTGTCATATTCATCAATTTCAAAATCTCATCAAGTCTTTCTTTAAAAATTTTTCTTTCAATTCTTTACATTTCTATTAACTCCATTAGCTCATGACTTTCCATTTTATTCCCAGATAGGGGGAAAAAAAAAAAACAAAACTAATCTGCTTTTCTTCATAAAAGCATTCTTCAATAATTCATCTACAGTTATGCAAATACATTTGACACATCTTATTTTTCAAGGTTATTCTTCTAATGAAAATATTGAGGGATTTCCTCTTATTCATGGGACCAAACTATGAACTTTTAATAATGGCACTTAACTGCCCTCCATTCTCCAGAGTCTGGTTTCAATTTACTGTGCCAGTCCTCCCAGCTGTATTCGTTAGTCTACTCCACCTGGAATGTTCACATATGGAGCATCTGTGCCTGTGAAAGATTGCTTTCTTTAATGGAGACTGGGAGGTAAGAAACTCAGTGAATCTGCTCCTCCCCAAAAGCAATAAAATTATTGACAAAATAATAAAATCAACAATTACAGACCTATGGAAATTAACCAAATTCACAGAATAAATTAATAGATGAAAAGCATCCACTCAAGATATTCTACTAAACCTCAGTAAGAACAGCATGGACTGTATGTAGCACTTTTAACTTTGAGCTGTTTGCATTCTTTGGAAAGAAAGTGTTAGTCCCTCAGTTGTGTCTGACTCGTTGTGACCCAGGGATTGTGGCCTGCCAGGTTCCTCTGACCTTGGGTTTCTCCAGGCAAAAATACTGGAGTAGGTTGCCATTCTCTTCTCCAGGGGATATTCTTGATCCAGGGATCAAACCTAGATCTCCTGCTTTACAAGTGGATTCTTTACCACTAAGCCCCCAGGGAACCCAGTTGCATGGTAGGCATGAAATCCAGCAGGCTTATAGCCAACAGGGATGACTAATCTCTTTTAGGGAGTTCTGTTGACAGCCTCATCCTAGAATACAATCTATAGTTTGACAAAACTTTAGGACAATCTTCAGGAAAATCTCCTTTCTGAGAACTTTGAAGCAATTTAACTTGGAGCTTAGATCTGAAAAGCAAAACAAAAAATAAACAACAGAAATAGCAACAAAAAATGTTTTCAAGAATTACTGAAGCCAATAGCATTTTACTCTAACATATACTGTGAGTATAGTTGGGGCAGACAAGAGTCTGGGCAAAAATGTAAAAGAAACCACTAAATTATTTATCTTCTCCATAGCAAACTGCCTTTTCCAGAGTGGCATGCACATGGAATCAAATACTCTGCAACTTTTTAAAATTAGCTTCTTTCATTTAGAAATATGGCTTAAAGATTCACCCATGTCTTGCATTTCTTGAATAGTCATTTCTTTTTATCATTGGAGAGTGTTCCGTGATATGTCATGTCATAGTCTGTTTTAATTCAACTACTGAAGGATGTCTTGGGTGCTTCCAGTTTGGCAATTATAAATATAGATGCTGTAAACACCCAAACATTGGCTTTTGTGTGCATACATTTTCAAATCATTTGGGTAGCTTTCTTGGAGGGTAATTGCTATGGTAAGACTATGTTTAGTTTTATAAGAAACTGCTTGTTTTCAATATAGCTATGTCATTTTGTACCCCACTGGCAGTGAATGAGAGCTCCTTTTGCTTCATATTCTTACTAGCAATTGGTATTGTCAGTTTTGTTTTTTAATTTCAGACATTCCAACAAGTGTGTAATGATATTGTTATTTCCACTTCCCTAATGACAAATTACAATTAGAATCTCTTTATGTCTATCAGATCTTTTGCCCATTTTAAACTAGATTGTATCATAGACAGAATAAAGATCCCTTCCACTCCCAATACGTGGCCATCCAAATCCCTGGAACCCTTAGAATTAATTTTTCAATACCAATAAAGCTATAGGTTTTGGAGTATTAATATTATTATCTATAAATTTTCAGTGCTGGTTTATTAATTCTAGGTGACTTAATGTAGATTGTTTGCTGTTGTCTGTATAAATAATCATGTCATCTACATAAACAACTTTTGTTTCTTCCTTTCTAATTAGTGTACATTTTATTTCTTTCACTGATTGCACAAGCTAAAACTTCTTGTATGAAACGGAACTGGAGTGATGAGAAAAGGACATTCATACTTTCTTCATGATCTTGGGAGAATAAGTGTCTAGTTTCTCATAATTAAGTAAATAACTGTAAGTCTATTGTAAATGTTCATTATCAAGTTAAGAAAGTTTTACTCTATTATTAGTTGCTGAGAATTTTTTATCCTGAATGTTGGATTTTATCAAATGCTGTTTATGAGTCAATTAAACTGATCATATAATATTTCTTTAGAATGTAGATTAAGTGTTAAGTCGCTCAGTCATCTCTGACTCTTTGCAACCCCATGGACTGTGTAGCCCTCCAGGCTCCTCTGTCCATGGCAAGGCTATTGGAGTGGGTTGCCATTCTACAGCTTATTAAATTTGATGATTTTTAAAAATTTTAGCCAGATTTGCATAGTTGAACCAAATTTCTCTTGATCAGGTATTAAGTCATAGAGTAAACCCCGTAAGTATGAGACAAGTCTGGCCATCCCTTTTTTCATTTCTGATATTAATAATTTTTGTCTTTTCTATTTTTTTCTTGGTCAACCTGGCTAGATATTTCTCAATTTTATTGATCTCTCCAAATAGCTAGCTTTTGGTTTTGTCATTTTGTGTGCCGCTTTATTTCCAATTTGTTGATCTCAGTTCTAAATTTTATTATTTCCTTTATTCTGCTTGCTGTAGGCGTCATCTGTTCTTTCTCTACAATCCTGAAGTGGAAGCTTAGATTTTTAATTTTAGATCTTTCTTCATTTCTAATATATACATTTAATACCACAAATTTCCCTCTAAGCATTGCTTTTGCTGTATCCCACAATGGTTTTAAAGTTTTCTTTACTTACTTCTGTCTGTGCTGGATCTTCCCTGCTGCACAGGTGCTTCTCCAGTTGTGGCGAATGGCTATTACTCTAGTTGCAGTGCATGGGCTTCCCATTGAAGTGGCTTTTCTTGTTGCAGAGCGTGGGCTCTAAGGGCGTGGACTTCAGTAGTTGTAGCACATGGGCCTAGCAGTTGTGGCTCTGAGACTCTAAAGCATAGACTAAGGAGTTGTGGTGCACAGGCCTAGTTGCCCACAGTTTGTGGGATCCTCCTGGGCCAGGAATTGAACCTATGTCTCATGCATTGGAAGGTGAATTATTTACCACTGAAACACCAGGGAAGCCTCTCACACAAATTTTTATTTAGATAAATTATTTTTTATTTCTCTTGATATTACTTTTTGACCCATATGCTACTTAGCAGTATACTTTTTTTTCCCAAATATTTGAATTTTCAGTTACCTATATGTTATTCATCTTTAATTCTACCATGGCATGAGAATATACTTTGTGAGATTTCATTTTTTAAAATTTATTTTGGTGTATTTTATGGTCCAGAATATTGTTGACACTGATGACTGTTTCAAGTGAAGTGGAGAAGTATGTATATCCTTCTCTGTTGGATGGAATATTCCATAAATGTCAATTAGATAAAGTTGATTGATTTGTGCAGTTCAGTTCATCTGTATTCTCATTGATTTCCTGCCCACTTGATATATCAATTACTGACAGAGGAGTGTTGAAGTCTCCAAATATTACTGTAGATTTATTTCCCCTTGTATTGTAGTTCTGTCAGTTTTTGCTTCATGTATTTTGGTGCTCTGTTGTTAGGTACATAAGCATTAAGAACTGTTATGTTTTTTGAGGAATAGATTTCTTTATCATCATGTAGTATCATTCTTCATCCATAATTTTTTATTTTTAAATCTGCTTTTTATGAAATTGATACAATTATCCCAACTTTGTTTTGACTGATGTTATATTTATATTTCCCTTTAATTTGAACCTGTCTGTGCCTTTCCTTTTAAAGTGGATTTTTTACAGACAACATATAGCTTGGTCTTGTTATTCTCAAGATACTCAACTAAATAAAACTGTGTTTATAGAATTAAAGTATAGCAACTATGTTTTGTCAAAAGGAGAACTTCAAAAATAATATAGAAAAAATAATAATGACAATAATGATTTTATTGTGGCAAAAATGAAATGTAAAATATAAATTCTGGAAGTGAACAGTGCAATAACTTAAATGAAAATTTACCAGAGATGCCTAAAATGAGACTTGAGCTGGCAGGAAAACAGCTAGTGAACTTGAAAATAGATCAATAAAGATAATTTAGAATGAGGAACACAGAGATAAAAGAACAAAGAAAAATTAACAGAACTTAATAGATATGAGGGACAACATAGCAAGCATTCACACATCAAGCATCCCAATGTGTGAATAAACGAAGAACCAGAAGAACAGTACAGTGGTAAATCAGAAGAAAAATATTCAAATTAATAATTAGTGAAATGTTCTAAAATTGAATGATATTTAACCTAAATATATGAGATGCTCAAGAAATGCCAAGTAGAATAACCTCAAAGGGACCTTCCACTTCATGTTGTTCAGTTGCCCAGTTGTGTCCAGCTCTTTACAACCCCATGGACTACAGCACGCCAGGCCTCTCTGTCCCTCACAGTATCCTGAAGTTTGCCCAAAATTCATGCTCATTGCATTGGTGATGCCATCTAGCCATCTCATCCTTTAGCACCCTCTTCTCCTTCTACTCTCAATCTTTCCCAGTATCAGGGACTTTTCCAGTGAGTCGCCTGTTCACATCAGGTGACCAAAATACTGGAGCTTCATAGCATCAGTCCTTCCAATGAATATTCCTCTAAGATTGACTGGCTTGATCTCCTTGCTGTCCAAGGACACTCAGAAGTCTTTTCCAGCACCACAGCTCAAAGGCATCTTCTTTGGCCCTCTACCTTCTTCACAGTCCAGGTCTCACAACTGGGAAGACCATAGCCTTGACTATACAGTCTTGACCATAGCCTTGACTTTATAGGCAGAGTGGTGTCTCTTTTTTGAATACACTGTCTAGGTTTGTCAATAGCTTTCCTGCCATAAAGCAATCGTCTTCTGATTTCATGGCTACAGTCAGCATCCGCAGTGATTTTAGAGCCCAGAAGAGGAAATCTGTCACTACTTCCACATTTTCCCTTTCTAGTTGCCATGAAGTAATGGGGTCCAATCCCATGATTTTAGTTTTTTTTTAAATATTTAATTTTAAGCTGTTTTTTCACTCTTCTCCTTCACTCTCATCAAGGGGTTCTTTATTTCCTCTTCACTTTCTGCCATTAGAGTGGTATCATCTGCATATCTGAGGCTGTTGATATTTCTCCTATCTATCTCACTTCATACTTTTAGCAAACATAATGGAATTGAGAGATGGAAGAGTAAACCTTGAAGGCATCATGAGAAAAATGAATCATCATATTCAAGGATCTCATATAAAATCAGCCAACTCATCGGAAATCATTGTGGCCAGGAATCAGTAGAAAAAATATATTCAAGTTTTGAAAGAAAAAGACTTTCAACCAGATAAAAATTATCTTTAATGAAAAACTGAAAAATTTAGATAACCTCAGCTAAGCAGAGACCAACGAAAGTAATTATATGTATTATTGATTGTATATGTGTGTGATAATGTTTCCAATATATAATGGAATAATATTCATAAAAAAGGAACAACTATGGATGCTTCCTGTTACATGAATCAACTTCAAAAACATTTTAGTGAAATAATACATTTTCAGTGAAAGAATTCAAGAGACCACATATTTTGTTATTCAATTTATAGCAAATATCAAAGAAAAACTCCACAAAGCTATAAAGACAGCAAGTACATTAGTAGTCACCCAGATGCAGCCAAGTAAAATGAAGGGTAAACAGCAAATGTGCACCAACAGAATTTTGTATAGAACAGTCTTTTGGACTCTGTGGGAGAGGGAGAAGGTGGGATGATTTGGGAGAATGGCATTGAAACATGTATAATATCATATAAGAAACAAATCTCCAGTCTAGGTTCGATGCAGATACAGGATGCTTGGGGATGGTGCACTGGGATGACCCAGAGAGATGGTATGGGGAGGAAGATGGGAGGAGGATTCAGGATTGGGAACATGTGTACACCTGTGGTGGATTCGTGTTGATGTATAGCAAAACCAATACAGAATTGTAAAGTAAAATAAAGTTAAAATAATAATAATAATAAAATTAAAAAAAGAATTTTGTTTTAGGGTGGTAGAATGTTCCAAAATGGATTTATAAGGATGAATTTACATTTAAATAGTAGCACATTTATTAAAGGGGCTTCCCATTTGGCTCAGATGATAAAGATCATTGAACTGTATCAATATATTTTAAAAAATGTATAAAATGTTATGCAAAGTATGAGTTTAAAAAGTTATTTAAGCAAAACAATGGAGAGGTGGGCAAGAAACTGTACATACAAAGATGGAGAAGACAGGATCTCTACCTTTATTAGTAACCAAAGTGGTAGGTGGGGGGAGAGCTTCAGAAACCACTTCACCCCAGCCCCCATCAAAAATTGAAAAAAAAAATCCATCAATGAATTACAATGGAATTTTCTGTTTGAAAGAAAGTTGAGTATTGAGGTTGCAGATTGTCATGTTTGAGGAACTGAAGTTCCTCTTATATAAATCAGTTTAAGGGCTTACATTATGATCTTTTTAAGCCTTTCATAATGCAAGTGATTAAGTGAATACTACCTCAATCATCTCTATCGTCCTTTATTTTGAGTCCATTGAGGATCACTGATGGCCACTGCTTGGCAGGCTGTGGGAAATCAGGCTAATTTATTACCTGATCTGTCCTGTGTATTGACGGTACCATTCATCTCCCCATTCTTGAACACCTTTAGTCACCTTACCTCTATCACCCTCCTTTTATAAAACTGTACTGTGATCTGGGGGTTAGCAACAAGTGAAAGTCATCTGAAAAATTTGAAACAGAAAGGCATCTTTTGTGTATTGTTTTAGAATCTATTATAACAGATCAATACTGAAAACCTGCAGTATGCACATAAGAAATGACAATTGACTGAACTAAGATCATAGCAGGGGTGAACTTAAACAGAGGTAAAAAATAAATAATATTTAAAAGGTACACTTGCTACAATTAAGCATAAAATGACCTGCTAATTATTAAAGGATAAATTTAAGACATTTTATCATGTTCAAATGTTTAAAGCAAGATAATTATAGGGGGAAAAAAAAACCCTATATTTTCAATAATGTTTAATTTTATGTTATGATTCAAGGATAAAAATTTATGCAAAAAATATAAATATGCTGTTATACTGTACTTTGCAATTGAAATCACCATATCTTCTAAATTATGACACTGGTTGATATTGTTTAAAAGTGAAGCAGTTGGTATAAACAGTGTATCTTCCACACAGAAACTTCTATTAATCAACACTTGAATATAAGCTACATTAATTTATAATTTTTTGTCTATTTTGTTTACTTCTGTATCTCCAAAACTGAGAACGGTGGCTATATATTGCAGGTAAAATATATACTTTTGTTGAATAAATAGGTATGTACAATAAATCAAGGGACAACCTCTTAAGAAGGAAATCACTTATCACCAATGATATCAATGTTGAAGGAGTTATTTGAACTGAGATATCACAAATTGAAAATACATTCCCAGGAATTTGTATTAGAGTTAACCAGAAGGGGTCAGTACCATTCTACCTTGGACCCAAACATGATGAACTAGACCTAAACAACTAGAAATATAAAATCCCTCCAAGAGGAAACAAAAAGAAATTTAAGTATCTAATCAGATGAAATGTCCTCATATCATGCACAGAAACTCAGTAATTCCTATAACTGTAGTACTAGTAAAACCAAATTATTCAGTAAGACTTGTGAAATAGTACATATGTCCTATGCATAATGCACTTGTGCAGCGATCCTGTCATTGCCTGAAGATAACCAACTCATTTGGAATGACAGAATAAGGGGTATGAACATTTTCTAAATCTAACTTGGTAATGTTAATCTACAAGCTTTATTGTCACAGTTCTCATGATGATTTGTTGAGACTTCCTATGGGCTATTGATGAGCATACATGCTGTTACCATTTTCTAATATAATCCTACCAACACTCTGTAAGGCTGTTGTACAGATGAGGAAATTGAGAATTTAGAGACCTGCAGAAAGATAGCAGTAATTTTGTCTATTTCATTCAGTTCTAAATACCCAATGCTAAACTGAGATGCCTGTTAAAGGCTGAATTGTGACGCACTGACTACTGGATCTTAATGATCCAGATGACCCTGGTGGTGTGGTCACTCAACTAGAGCCTGACATCATGGAGTCTGAAGTCAAGTGGGCCTTAGGAAGCACTGCTACAGACAAGGTTAGTACATGTGATGAAATTCCAGCCGAGCCATTTCAAATCCTATCAGATGTTGCTGTTAAAGTGCTGCATTTGATATGTTAGCAAATTTGGAAAACTCAAGACTGGCCACAGGACTGGAAAAGGTCAGTTTTCATCCAAATTCCACAGAAAGAGCAGTGCCCCAAAATGTTCAAACTACTGTACAATTGCACTCATTTCCCATGCTAGTAAAGATATGCTCAAATACATTCAAGCTATATCAGGAACTTCCTTATGAACAAGCTGGGTTTAGAAAAGACAGAGGAACAAGAAACCAAATTGCCAACATTCATGGGATCATAGAGAAAGCATGTGAATTAGGACCTTATATGGAACAACTGACTGGTTCCAAATTGGGAAAGGAGTACAACAAGGCTCTCTGTTGTCACCCCATTTATTTGACTTATATGTATCACAAGTACATCATGCAAAATGCCAGGCTGGATGACTCACAAGCTGGAATCAAGATTGCCAGGAGAAATATCAGCAATCTCAGACGTGCAGATGATGCCACTCTAAAGGCAGAAAGTAAGTAGGAATTTAAGAGTCTCTTGATGGGGTGAAAGAGGATTGTAAAAAAAAAACTGGCTTAAAACTCAACTTTCAAAAAACTAAGATCATGTAATCTGGTCTTATCATTTCTTGGCAAATATATGAGGGAAAAGTAGAAGCAATAACAGATTTTATCTTCTTGGACTCCAAAATCACTGCAGGCCATGACTGCTGCTATTAAATTAAAAAATGCTTGCTCTTTGGAGGGAAAACTATGACAGACCAAGACGGCGTATTAAAAAGCAGAGACATCACTTTGTTGACATAGGTTCATATAGTCAAAGCTATGGTTTTTTTCCAGTAGTCATGTACAGATGTGAGAGTAGGAACATAAGAAAGAATTGATGCCTTTGAATGGTGGTGTTGGAGAAGACTCTTGAGAGTCCCTTTGTCTGCAAGGAGATCAAAGTAGTCAATCCTAAAAGAAATCAGTCCTGAATATTCATTGCAAGGATTGATGCTGAAGCTGAAACTCCGATACTTTGGCTACCTGATGCAAAAGCCAGCTCACTGAAAAAAAAATCCTGATGCTGGGAAAGATTGAGGGGCAGGAAGAGAAGAGGATGGCTGAGGATAAGATGCCAGAGGATAAGATGGCAGAGGATAAGCATTTCCAACTCAATAGACATTAATCTGAGCAAACTGTGGGAGATAGTGAAGGACAGGGAAGCCAGACATGCTGCCGTCCATGGGATCATAAAGAGTTGGACATGACTTAACAACTAAATAACACCAACACTCTTCCACGTGCATATGTTGAGGCTTCAGTCCCTCCTCGGAATGTGCCCGTATTTAGTGATAGCACCTTTAAAACCGGGATAGGATAAAAATGAGGTCATTAGAGTGTCCCCTCATCCAATTTGACTAATATCCTTTTAAGAAGTGGAAATTTGAACACACAAGGAGACATCATTGGTGCTCCTGAACAGAAGACACAAGAAAGTATGGATACAAATCAAAGCCCATATAAGGACACAGCAGGAAGTGGCTATCTGCAAGCGAGGTAGAGAGTTCTCAGAATAAATCAACCTTGTTGAAATTTTGATCTTTAACTTGCAGCTTCCGGAACCATGAGAAATAAATTCTGTTGTTTAACACACCTAGCATTTGATACTTTGTCACAGCACCCCGATCATAATAATACAGTGCCCATAAGTATCTGTTGTATAAATTAAATATTTTGCTAAATTCATAAAATCTAGAATGTCTGTAATTAGTCCCCAGATTCCAAGCTGTTATACTTACCACTAGAACTTTCTGGCTTGGAGGAGCTAATCTTTTATGTTATTGCAGAAGCCAGATTCTTTAAGGGAATTCTAAATTAGGCACCTTCAATTTCAAATTTCTTTTGCCATAGGGATTTTTCAACAGTTTATAAAAGGCTCATATCTTTTGTAGTCTAGATGCTTGAAATTACCTTTTCTTGGTGTTGATAACTTTATCATAGGTTCAACTGCAAAACATATGTTCAAGCAAATATAGCATTTATTCTTCAGGAATCCCAAGAACTAAAGAATATTCTCTCCAACCAAGAAATCAGCAAGCAGAATGTAGATAAAATTAAACTAAATGCTGATCCATGGATCCATGGAAGCTTAAAGATAAATTAGATATTTATATATTTTTCATATATACATTTCTATATATGTTTCTTATATATTTCTATACAGCATGAACAGAATTAAAATTTGGGGTTACTTTCTCAACAACAAAAAAACAGACATTTTAAAAAATATTAGAGGAAATTAACTGTTAGAGTCATTTTAATTTCTCTTACTGAATTTATCCCTCAAAAATCAAGTGATTCAGTGGCCCAGATCTTAAACCTGACTATACCGGGATCTTGGGGTTTAGTAGTTGATCTCTCCATCTGAGCAAAGAATTACCTGGAATCACTGGGAACATAGAGTGTGATTGAATCACTCACCTAAAGAATGCAGGGAAGAAAATAACTAAATTTATAGGAACAAGGACAGCTGTAGTTGAACAAGCTATATAGGTAGATTTGGGTGGCAGAAACAATCAAAGTAAATGAAATAAAATGCACAATAGTATTGCTTGAATTTATTCCCGAAATAGCAGATTTCTTTGTTTTTCTCCATGAAGAATTAAAGCTAAACTCATATATTCTTTAGGAGAAGGCTGCAGGCCATGGTCAATATTTATTCCCAGGTGTGAATTGCAATCACACTTTTGATTCTGCATTCACTTCACTTCAGGGATTTCCTACAGGGAAAGCATTTAATAATAATTGTGTAGGTCCTTACAAGTGTAAATACCTTCTTAAATGTGGCCACTGGATAATACTTAAGTTAGATAACAAGAATCTCTTTCTCAAAATTGTATTCTGTTGCTTTAGGGGATTATAATGCAATAGATTCAGGAAGTTTATGACCAATAAAATGTGTTCCTGCTGATCGTATCTGTATGCGTGTGTCTATGTGTGTATGTGTACCTCCTTCTTAGCCTCTGTTAGTAGCTTACCTACTGATGAACTGGAGCAGCCTTGTGACTTCTATAAATAGCTTTCCCAAACCTCAGATTCTATTAGTAGCAATTAGATAGATAACAACTAATCAGTATTCACTATTCTAATTGCACTGCATCTGGGTTCTTCAAAGTCCCCTGCAATTTTGTCTTTTAAGAGTGTAAAAATGGGAAGCACAAAATCTACCACTCTTATTTTGTACAATTTTGTCAAAATTATGATTTAATAGCAATACAATTTTCAACAGCTAGGCAATTTCCCCCTGTTTTTATCCCAAAGTCACATCAAGTGAACCTGAGTCCATGATGAATGTCTACATTAAAGCTATCATTGCTAATGGTATTCCATATCATTTGTCTTTGGTTCCGTGGGACCAAATTACAATCACCACATGACTGTAGCTTATCTTGTGATTAATGATGGTTTTACTAAGTCACTGACAGTGAAGCTACTGGGAGGAAAATGGTAATATGGTTTGAAATTTTAAATTGCACATTTAAAAAATCATTACCTGGTTTTCAAAGAGATGGTTAATTTGTACATGATAGGGGGTAAAAAGCTGGTTCTTTTAGCCACTAGAGAAAAGAATTTCTCAAGACAATTATTCCAATTTTTAAAGGTCATAAGTAAAATGCTATAAATAACAAGATGAATCCAAATTAGACTCAAACATCTGTCACAAAGGACACTGGGTTTTTTTCAGATGAATAAAATTTTAAAATACAAAAAATGCAAAGACTCAGATATACTCCAAGAGCAAATAAGATTGGGTAATATATTAAAGGATATACTACATGATATATCGTAGATTCAGAAAATTGCTCTGCACCATTTCCTTGAGAGTCATTGATGCACATCTAAGTCATTAGTGAAGGAATATTATCAACATTCATTGGACTTTTTATATTTTCTTCTAAATTACCTCAGCCTCAAAACGAGTATGAACTTACATTATTACTACTGGGAGTAATTGGCATTAGTTCGCTATAAGCAAAAGATATTTCTAAATTCATTTTGCTTCAGGAAATAGATGGCCAATACCAGAGAAAATTGTTTTGATTGCAACTTTATCTCTTTTTCTACATGAAATTTTAAACCTTTTTGCAATAGCAACCTCAGTTAAAGTTCCATAATAGACAATTTGCAACTCAAATGCCCATAAAATAACCTCAAAACTCTGAAGATAAGTCATAAATGGTTTTGTCCTCTGATACTTTGGTATAAACAGAACAGAAGAATCAAACTTCATTTCTAGCCCTTCTACAAGTCAATTGACCATATCTTCTCTGATTGAAATGGTCAAAATATGTCCATCTCTTAAAAGCCCATAATCATCCAAGTGAGTGCAACACTAACAATGCTAGCTTAGATTGTTATTTTATTTCTGTGCTTTTCATGCTATGTTAGCTACAGAAAAAATACTTTTCTCTAATAGTGTGTTGATTCTTTATATATTCTTGGGCTGAAATATTTTATCTAATGTTTGATATGACAGCGTCTGAAAGAATAAGAACATTCAATAATTTGAATTTCCTTGACATTCTTAAAAAGAGTATATATGATAATGGCATGCATTTTTAGTGAGAGTCATCAAAATGTTGGGGGCCTCATTGTTTAATCTGGGCAAGTGATAAATTCTACTTGTGCTCACTCTGCTGTTTAGAAGACTAATTGTTGTAGCAAGTTTAGCTAATTTTAATGTTCTAAGAGCACTTAATGAAGATCATTAAACATTTATTAGAAGCATATTTGCTTCTATGAACCTCTAAAACAAAAGCAGTATTGCATGTTAACCATTTATTTATTAATGATGATATTCAGTTCAGTTCAGTCGCTCAGTCGTGTCCGACTCTTTGCAACACCATGAATCACAGCACGCCAGGCCTCCCTGTCCATCACCAACTCCCGGAGTTCACTCAGACTCACGTCCATCGAGTCAGTGATGCCATCCAGCCATCTCATCCTCTGTCGTCCCCTTCTCCTCCTGCCCTCAATCCCTCCCAGTATCAGAGTCTTTTCCAATGAGTCAACTCTTCACATGAGGTGGCCAAAGTACTGGAGTTTCAGCTTCAGCATCAGTCCTTCCAACAAACACCCAGGACTGATCTCCCTTAGAATGGACTGGTTGGATCTCCTTGCAGTCCAAGGGACTCTCAAGAGTCTTCTCCAACACCACAGTTCAAAACCATCAACTCTTCAGTGCTCAGCCTTCTTCACAGTCCAACTCTCACATCCATACATGACCACAGAAAAAACCATAGCCTTGACTAGATGGACCTTAGTCGGCAAAGTAATGTCTCTGCTTTTGAATATGCTGTCTAAGTTGGTCATAACTTTTCTTCCAAGGAGTAAGCGTCTTTTAATTTCATGGCTGCAGTCACCATCTGCAGTGATTTTGGAGCTCCCCAAAATAAAGTCTGACACTGTTTCCACTGTTTCCCCATCTATTTCCCATGAAGTGATGGGACCGGATGCCATGATCTTCGTTTTCTGAATGTTGAACTTTAAGCCAACTTTTTCACTCGCCACTTTCAGTTTCATCAAGAGGCTTTTTAGTTCCTCTTCACTTTCTGCCATAAAGGTGGTGCCTTCTGCTTTTCTGAGGTTATTGATATTTCTCCCAGCAATCTTGATTCCAGCTCATGTTTCTTCCAGTGATCATATTGTTGGTACTTATAAAGTGATATATAATCTTCTTGATATAATCATTTAATGTGCTATTTCAAATAAACTAGAAGATGGAATTAATGATGTAATTTTCTTGAGTGATGACAATTAACACTTATGCTAGTTATTTTTGTTGTTGTTGTTCAAAAAGCTAAGTTAAAGAGACATTTTAGGCTATTACACAAAAGAGTAAAATCAATTTTAGAAAAAAGAAAAGAAAAGAAAATTTGTTAAAGAACAGTCACTGGAATGGTTACATGATGAATTCTGTGGATTTACACTTCCAACATTTACACTTACAACAGAGTAAGTGAAAACCAAACAAAACTTAGTCATTAAAACTATCTGGAAATTGTACTAAAGACTATAGCCAGTAAAGAAATATTTATTTTTAAAAGTCTACTAAAGTTTCATAATAGCAGTGAGAGGCTATAATATTTGAACAAAAACTTCCTTGCTCACCCCCTTCCTAGCTCAATCAAATGGAAACTCTGCATAAGATTAGTAGCAGTCAAGGACTCAAGACTGACTCTATTCCCACTTCCCAGTTGGAGGTCTACTTTTCTTCGGAAGATCGGGATGTCACTGTTTCTCAACTGCTTTACAAATAACTGAGTCTAAGAGATAGGAGGGGACATTTTTTGCATAGCTTCCATGGCAGAGGAAGAAAAAGAAAATCATAGAAGGAGATAGTTCTTGGTTTCTTCCAAAAATGACAAACTGCTTTTGTAGTAGGGTGTAGAGAAATGGAAGGTTTAAATATACTCTTAGAAACAATAGAGGATGAAAGGTGGTGAAAGGAAGTTGGAAAGAGAGTCATAAATGTATGAAAGATATATGCTAAATTTGACTGGCTCATTTGCCAAAGAGAACCTGAGAAAGAGAAACAGCTTGGAGGAGACCTCCTGGAGTAGAACAAATCACAAATACTGACTTTTGCAACCATTCCTTCAAAAGAACCTACATTTGAATTAGTCTGTGAAGCAATCTATGATCCAGAGCATTGTTGAAAATGATAAAGCCAACAACTAACAATTACTGGGTCTCAATAGTGGGTGATCACATTAGTGAACTTAAAAATAGATCAATTAAAGCAATGCAAGCTGAAGAGAAAAGAAGAAAACTTCAGAAAAATGTGAACAACATTAAGCACAACACACACATAATGGAAATATCAAAAATAGAGATGAAAGAAAGAAAGAGAAAATGTATTCAGTGAAATGTTGGCTGAAAACGTTCAGATTTTGTTGTAGAACAATAATCTACACATCCAGGAAATTTAATAACTCCAAGAAAGGTAAGGGCAAAGAAATTCACAAACATATATATCATAATTAAAATACCAAAAGTCAGAAACAAGGAAAAATTCTTGAAGGCAGTAAAAGAAAAATGACGCATCATTTACAAGGGAAGCCCAATAAAATTAACAGACCCCTTATCATAAAATTGTGAAAGAAATGGGATTACCAGACCACCTGACCTGCCTCTTGAGAAACCTATATTCAGGTCAGGGACAACGGTTAGAATTGGACATGGAACGACAGACTGGTTCCAAATAGGAAAAGGAGTACATCAAGGCTGTATATTGTCACCCTGCATATTTAACTTATATGCAGAATACATCATGAGAAACGCTGGGCTGGAAGAAGCACAAGCTGGAATCAAGATTGCCGGGAGAAATATCAATAACCTCAGATATTCGGATGACACCACGCTTATGGCAGAAAGTGAAGAGGAACTAAAGAGCCTCTTGATGAAAGTGAAAGAAGAGAGTGAAAAAGTTGGCTTTTTCACAACATTCAGAAAACTAATCTCATGACATCTGGTTCCATTATTTCGTGGCAAATACATGCGGAAACAGTGACTGACTATTTTTGGGGCTCCAAAATCATTGCAGATGGTGATTGCAGCCATGAAATTAAAAGACACTTCCTCCTTGGAAGGAAAGTTATGACCAACCTAGACAGCATAATAAAAAGCAGAAGCATAACGTTGCCAACAAAGGTCCATCTAGTCAAGGCTATGATTTTTCTGGTAGTCATGTATGAATGTGAGAGTTGGACTATAGAAAGCTGAGCCCCGAAGAATAGATGCTTTTGAACTGTGGTGTTGGAGAAGACTCTTGAGAGTCCCTTGGACTGCAAGGAGATCCAACCAGTCCATCCTAAAGGAGATCAGTCCTGAGTGTTTATTGGAAGGACTGATATTGAAGCTGAAACTCCAATAGTTTGGCCACATGATGCAAAGAGCTGACTCATTAGAAAAGACCCTGATGCTGGGAAATATTGAGGGCAAGTGGAGAAGGGGATGACAGAGGATGAGATGGTTGGATGGCATCACCAACTCAACCAATGGGCATGAGTTTGGGTAAACTCTGGGAATTGGTGATGGACAGGGAGGCCTTGCATGCTGTGGTTCATGGGGTCACAAAGAGTCAGACGCAACTGAGGGACTGGACTGAACTGAAATATCAGAAAAAGTGAACGCTAGACCACAGTGGGTTAAAACATATTCAAAGTGCTCAAAGGATAACAACACAAAAAATATTCAAGACTTTTTTTGATTTTTGATAAAATCAGAATTGATTGATTGTTTTTTGATTTTGGATAAAGCTCACCCAGACTTCCCTGGTGGCTCAGAGGTTAAAGCATCTGCCTGCAATGCGGGAGACCTGGGTTCGAAACCTGGGTTGGGAAGATCCCCTGGAGATGGAAATGGCAACCCACTCCAGTATTCTTGCCTGGAAAATCCTATGGACAGAGGATCCTGTTGGGCTATAGTCCCCTGGGTAGCAAAGAGTCAGACACTGCTGAGCAACTTCAAAGCTCACCCACCTTTAAAGAAATGCTAAAGGAAATTCTTCATTTGAAAGCTTACAGATGTACAGATAGTACCAGTAATGGTAATCAAGTAATAATAAAAGACAGCAGAAATGTCGATTTTCTCACTGTCTTAATTTATTCAAAAAGCAAGTGAATAAAACAATGCATACACAATGTTTTATTGAGCCTGTATCATGCAGAAGTGGAATATATTTGCCAGCATGCTGTGTTTGGTCACTCAGTCCTGTCCAGCTCTTTGTGACCCCATGGACTGCAGCCAGCCATGCTCCTATGTACATGGGGATTCTCCAGGCAAGAATACTGGAATGGGTTGCCATGCCTTCCTCCAGGGGATCTTCCCAATCAGGGATTGAACCCAGGTCTCTACATTGCAGGCAGATTCTTAACCCACTGAGTCACCAGGAAAGTCCAAGAATACTAGAGGTAGCCTATCCTTTATCTTCACAATCTAAGAATCAAACCAGGGTCTCCTGCATTGCTGGTAGATTCCTTACCAGCTGAGCTAACAAGGAAGCCCCTATATTTGCCAATAACAGCACAAAGATGGTGGTTGGGAGCAAGTATTGAGCTAAGAAAATGATCATGTATAATAGTAACTTGAATCCACAGAACAAATGAAGGGAAACAGAAATCATAAATCAGAAGTTTAACACAACAAAAGCTACATATAAAAAATTCACAATGGTCTTTTTTGAAACTTTGCAGATTAAACATAATCACTGAATATGTAATAAAACTGCTTAACTTTGGTTTCATTTATAATATAGATATTGGTTGTTAACAATGTGGCTTAAATTAGTCCATATTAGTGAAAGTTGAAATCATTATTTAATCTCTTGAAAATAAAATATTTACTAAAATATTATTTTGTATATTAACAGATATAAAATTTCTTATTTTGTTTTCTATTGTTATATTAGGATAACCACCATAAAGTTTAAAAAAAAAAAAACTGTAAATTGCATTTGTGAAGATCCACAGACTGAAACAAGCCCTTACAACAAATGATTTTTTACTTATGAAATGTACAACGTATAGACTTAGTGTGATTATCTTTCCTGTGCATATCCTTTGAATCTTAAATAATTGACTCTTATGTGAAGCCTATGCAGTACCTTTCAGATATATGCCATAATAGGCATTCATTTATTTTAACATTAATAATGGCAAGAATTCATCTTGCACATGTGCAAAGTTCACATTGTAATTGAGACAAGAGTGAGAAAGTTTAGATGTTATCATGGAGTCATCTAGCTCACTTTTCTGCTCCTAAGACGCATTATTAAATTATCTCACATATTATGAAAAAGTGTAATGTTTTAAGCCACAACCAGATTAAGAAAAGTCCCTGAGAAACTCTTCCAAATATGTAACCATTATTAACATTTGAAATAATTTTAACATGACCTAAATAAATCTATCATTAATGTATTTTTAGTTCATGTAGAAAATGTTCCTTGATATTGTAATGTATCCATTCATCACTTTTAAAAGCAAATTTTCAAAGAAAAGTTAAAAAAAATCTTTGAACAATGGAAGGTTGGGGTCTCAAGGTGTTGCTTTAATTGTAGATATTATAATTACTGAGATATTTCTGTAGTCTGTCTCTCTGAAGTTCAAAGCAGAAAAAAAAAAATGAAGGTTGAATAGAATCTCAAGAAAGACTACACAGCTTTCAACATATCTTCCTCAGTCAACCAAATTGTTATTAAAAGGTGAACTAGATCTTGACATGGAGTATCTTATGAATGTTGTAGTGCTTGACATATATTTGATGAAAGGAAGATATCTCACATTCAGCAGGTAAAGAATCTGCCTGCAATGCAGGAGACATAAGAGACAGGTTTGATCCCTGGGTTAGGAAGATCCCTTGGAGAAAGAAATGGCAATACACTCCAGTATTCTTGCCTGGAAAAGCCCATGGACAGAGGAGGCTGGCAGGCTATAGTCCAAAGGGCCGCAAAGAGTTGGATACAACTGAGCAACTAAGCATTCACGTTTTCAAAGCAATGAAGTAAAGCAGAAAATGAAGTGTAACCATGATTGTGTTAGAATTC
This sequence comes from Capricornis sumatraensis, assembly GCF_032405125.1. NCBI lineage: Eukaryota > Metazoa > Chordata > Mammalia > Artiodactyla > Bovidae > Capricornis > Capricornis sumatraensis. The sequence goes on along the minus strand of NC_091081.1, from coordinate 65,782,888 downwards.
TTGCCTACCAACATTTCCATAGAGAGGATGTGCTGTGCCAGCTATACATCGAAATGCCTGATTTTAACTCTAGTTCAATCAGAACACTTCATTGCTCCAGACTTTTTTCTTCCTTCACCTAAAAGCCATTTTTGAGAGATGTGACTCATGGGAGTATAAGGAAGCTTGTATTACAAGAGGGAATCAGTGAGGTCACCCATAAAGGAGAAATAGCTCAGATCTCTTCTCTCTGTATTCTCTTTCAACCTGCTCCTTTCTGTTTTTCCTCTCATTCTGACTTGGATGTACCTTTCTATCACCTACAGGCTTTTCCTAAATGCTTAATGGAATAAACTGTATAAGGGAATTGATATAATATGAAATCTAAAGGACTCTCCAGACAGCTGCCTCTGTCTGCCAGGCATCGTTTATAAACCTTTCTAATGGGACGCTACCTGTCAACTGCCAGTATCTTGAAAGAGATCTTTTCACAAAACAGGGTTACCTACCACATTGCAACTATCTTTATTGTGTTATTTGTGATACCTTGTTTAAAAAGATCAAGCCATCATCACACTCAAACCATAGATTTTGGATACTCACACATCTGGTCTAAAGCTCTATTTTTTTTTTTTTTAATCTAAAGTGAGTGAATTAAAGCAAAAACAATGTCTAGTTACAGATGTAACTGGTGATGGAAGTCAAGTCTGATGCTATAAAGAACAATATTGCATAGGATCCTGGAATGTTAGGTCCATGAATCAAGGCAAATTGGAAGTGGTCAAACAGGAGATAGCAAGAGTGAACATCGACATTTTAGAAATCAGTGAACTAAAATATTTTTGCTGACTGTATAGAGATTCTCCACCTTTGGCTGCAAAGAACATAATCAATCTGATTTCAGTATTGACCATCTGTTGATGACCATGTGTAGAGTCTTCTCTTGTGTTGTTGGCGCAGGGTGTTTGCTATGACCAGGGCCTTCATTTGACAAAACTCTGCTAGCCTTTGACCTGCTTATTTTGTTCTCCAAGGGCAAATTTGTCTGTTACTCCAGGTATTTCTTGGCTTCCTACTTTTGAATTCTAGTCCCCTAAAATGAAAAGGACATCTTTTTTGTGTGTTAGTACTGGCAGGTCATTGGAAGGACTGATGCTGAAGCTGAAACTCCAATACTTTGGCCACCTGATGGGAAGAGTTGACTCATTTGAAAAGACCTGGATGCTGGGAAAGATTGAAGGCAGGAAGAGAAATGGATAACACAGGATGAGATGATTGGATGGTATCACCAATTGGACAGGGAAGCCTGGCATGCCACAGTCCATGGGGTCACAAAGAGTTGGACATGACTGAGTGACTGAACTGAACTGACCTAAAATGGACCAGAATGGGTGAATTTAACTCAGATAACCATTATATCTACTACTGTAGGCAAGAATCCATTGGAAGAAATGGAATAGCGCTCATAGTCAACAAAAGAGCCAAATGCAGTACTTGGGTGCAGTCTCAAAAATGACAGATGATCACTGTTCGTTTCCAAGGCAAGCCATTCAATATGACAGTAATCCAAATCTATGCCCTAACCAGTAATGCCAAAGAAGTTGAAGTTGAATGGTTCTATGATGATCTACAAGACCTTCTAGAACTAACACCAAAACAAGATTCCCTTTTCTTCATAAGGGAATTAGAATACAAAAGTAGGAAGTCAAGAGAAGCCAGGAGTAACAGGCAAGTTTGACTTTGGAGTACAAAATGAAGCAAGGTAAAAGCTAACAGAGTTTTGCCAAGAGAATGCAGTGGTCATAGCAAACACCCTCTTCCAATAACACAAGAGAAGACTCTACACGTGGACATTACCAGATGGTCAATACTCATCATCATTATATTCTTTTCAGGCAAAGATGGATAAGCTCTATACACTCAGCAAAACAAGACCAGGAGCTAATCGTAGCTCAGATCATGAACTCTTTATTGCCAACTTCAGTCAGTTCAGTTCAGTCGATCAGTTGTGTCTCTTTGCGACCCCATGAATTGCAGCACACCAGGCCTCCCTGTCCATCACCTAATCCCAGAGTTCACTCAGTTCACTCAGACTCACATTCATCGAGTCAGTGATGCCATCCAGCCATCTCATCCGCTGTTGTCTCCTTATCCTCCTGCCCCCAATCCCTCCCATCATAGAGTCTTTTCCAATGAGTCAACTCTCTGCATCAGGTGGCCAAAGTATTTGAGTTCCAGCCTCAGCATCAGTCCTTCCAAAGAACACCCAGGACTGATCTCCTTCTGAATGGACTGGTTGGATCTCTTTGCAGTCCAAGGGACTCTCAGGAGTCTTCTCCAACACCACAGTTCAGAAGCATCAATGCTTTGCCTCTCAGCTTTCTTTACAGTCCAACTCTCACAGCCATACATGACCACTGGAAAAACTATAGCCTTGAGTAGACACACATTTGTTGGCAAAGTAATGTCTCTGCTTTTTTAATATGCTATATAGATTGGTCGTAACTTTCCTTCCAGAAGTAAGGGTCTTTTAATTTCATGGTTGCAATCACCATCTACAGTGATTTTGGAGCCCCCCAAAATAAAATCTGCCACTGTTTCCATTGTTTCCCCATCTATTTCCCATGAAGTGATGGGACCAGATTCCATGATCTTAATTTTCTGAATGTTGAGCTTTAAGCCAACATTTTCACTCTCCTCTTTCACTTTCATCAAGAGGCTTTTTAGTTCTTCTTCACTTTCTGCCATAAAGGTGATGTCATCTGCATATCTGAGGTTATTGATATTTCTCCCTGTAATCTTGATTCCAGCTTGTGCTTCTTCCAGCCCAGCGTTTCTCATGATGTACTCTGCATATAAGTTAAATGAGCAGGGTGACAATATACAGCCTTGATGTACTCCTTTTCCTATTTGAAACCAGTCTGTTGTTCCATATCCAGTTCTAACTGTTGCTTCCTGACCTGCATACAGACTTAAATGAAAAAAAGTAGGGAAAACCACTAGACCATTAAGGTATGACTTAAATCAAATCCCTTACGGTTATACAGTGGAAGTGACAAATAGATTCAAGGGAATAGATCTGATAGACAGACTGCCTGAAGAACTATGTATGGAGGTTCATGACATTGTACAGGAGGAGGTTATCAGAACTATCCCCAAGAAGAAGAAATACAAAAGGCAAGATGGTTGCCGGAGGAGGCCTTACAAATAGCTGAGAAAAGAAGAGAAGTGAAAGGCAAAGGCAAAAAAGGAAAGGTATACCCGTATGAATGCAAAGCCCCAAAGAATAGCAAGGAGAGATAAGAAAGCCTTCCTCGGTGGTCAGTGCAAAGAAATAGAGGAAAACAATAGAATGAGAAAGACAGAGATCTCTGCCTGGGTCTAGCATGAGGAACTCCGCCCATGGCAAAGGTCATGAGGAAGGAGACTTGGCAAAGGTGTGATCAAGCCTCAGGAAATCCCTTGTTCCCAAGCATCTAACCCCAAAACCAGAGTCTGTTTTGTGCTCTCACCTACACCTCTGACTTTACGGGGGGCTCTCCCCCATAACCGTTTCTCTCGGAGAAGGAGTAAACGTGCAGCTCCAAGGCAATAAAAATTCCTGGGCGTGACAAGAGTGTTTCAGCTCACGGACTCCTCTGAAGGTTATCTAGCCCACCTGTATAGGTTCGTCCGGCCACATGTGATTGTTTGCAGCCTCCCAATCTGAGAGGCACGAGATGTTTTACACTTACTAAAGGCAAATTCTTTTGGGGAGTTAGAAATTATTAGTATAGTGGGTTGGTTAGGAATTATATTGGTGAAGGGTTTTTCATTTGTTGTGTCAATAATTGCTGCTAATTCCCTGCTCTGGGTGGGACAAGGATGTCTCAGGTCAAACCTCTCTGCTGACAGACTAGCTTGTGTGACGGGATTATCCACACTCCTGCCACATGATTGTTTACTACCTCTTAACCATAAACAGCACAGAGAGTTTTGGAGTATTTTAAGAGTCTTAATTAGCATAGGGCTTTTTCTTCTTGTTGAGTCAATGATTGCCGCCAGGCCTCCATATCCTTAGCCACCTGGGAATATATTAATCAATGTATTTGGACTATAGAAAAGGAAATATAGTAGTTTTTAAGGTTAGCAATACTAGACTTTTTGAGTTAATGAATTTTCTCTTTTGTAATAGATCACTGTACTTTGTTATAAATCACTGTGTCCTTGTTATGTGAAAATGTAACTTTATCACTATCTTAAGACTAAATAGATCTTAAGGGGAACATTGGTGAAAGGATTTTCATTTGTTGGGCTGATGTTTGCTGCTAAATCTCCATGTTCCCTGCCCTTATAATGAGTATAACTAGCATATAGGAGAAATAAGTATCAACCTTTAAGATTAATCATGTTAACCTTGGGTTAAATAAATTCCTTTCTTGATTGTAACTCACTACACCCTCACCCTATAGGAATGTAACTTTATTTGGAGGGTGGTGCCTGGTTTAAGAAAAAACACCCTTGGAAAAAATAAGTTTTTTGGTTATCAGAAAGAAAGGATCATAAAATGTCAGCAGGTCTCACTCATGGCCAGAAGATGATGTAATATCCCTAAGGCCTTTTTTTTTACATTTATGTGAAGCACCTGATTTTGATAAAGGTCAGGACTGCTGACCCCCGCGTGACTCTGTATTCATCCCTATATGTAACAAAAGGTATATAAGCAAACCCAAAAATAAAGAAAATGGGATCAGTTTCCGGAAAGACTGATTCCCCCATGTTGCTTCTTTCTTGCTCCTGTTTTTCTCGCTGAATTCCCATCTGGAGCATGGATGCTATTCCACGTAGACCAAGTTATTCAGCCTCTTTTTCTACACTATCTCCTACTGCACTATCCATTTCTAATCTCTCTCTATATCTGTAATTAAATATGTATTTTTCCAAAGATGCCGATGCCGTCCCCCCACCTTTGAATCACCCTGGATCCACCAGGGCTGGACCCCGGCAGATCTCTTCAAGAAAATCAGAGATACTTAGGGAACATTTCATGCAAAGATGGACACAATAAAGGACAGAAATGGTATGGATCTAACAGAAGCAAAAATATTAAGAAAAGGTGGCAAGAATACACAGAAGAATTATACGAAAAAAAAAAAGATCTTCGTGACCCAGATAGCCACAATGGTGTGATCACTCACCTAGAGCCAGATATCCTAGAATACGAAGACAAGTGGATCTTGGGATATCACAATGAATAAAGCTAGTAGAGGTGATGGAATTCCAGCTGAGCTACTTCAAATTCTATGCTGTTGAAGTACTACACTCAATATGCCAGCAAATTTGGAAAACTCAGCCAGTGGCCATGGGACAGAGTCAGTTTTCCTTCCAATCCCAAAGAAAGGCAATAACAAAGAATGTTCAAAATAACTCACAGTTGCACTTTCTCACATGCTAGCAAAGTAATGCTCAAAGTTCTCCAAGATAGGCTTCAACAACACGTGAACCAAGAACTTCCAGACGTATAAGCTGCATTTAGAAATGACAGAGAAACCCTGATCAAATTGCCAAAATCCACTGGATCTCAGAAAAAGCAAGAGAATTCCAGAAAAACATCTACATCTGCTTCATTGACTACACTAAAGCCTTTGACTGCAAATCACAGCAAACTGTGGAAAATTCTTCAAGAAATGGGAATACCAAACCACCTTACCTACTTCCTGAGAAACCTGTATGCAGGTCAAGAAACAACAGTTAGAACCAGACATGGAACAATAGACTGGTTCAAAATTTGGAAATGGGTACATCAAGACAGCATATTGTCACCCTGCACATTTAACATAATATGCGGAGTACATCATGCAAAATGCTGGACTGGATGAAGCACAAGCTAGAATCAAAATTGCCAGGAGAATACCAACAACCTCAGATATGCAGATGATACCATCCTTATGGCAGAAAGTGAAGAGGAACTATAGAGCCTCTTGATGGAGGTGAAAGAAGAGAGTAAAAAGAAGCTTAAAACCTAATATTTAAAAAACTAAGATCATGACATGTGGTCCCATCGCTTCATGGCAAATAGATGGAGAAACAGTGGAAACAGTGAAAGACTATTTACTTGGACTCCAAAATCACTGCAAATGGTGACTGCACACATGACATTAAAAGATGCTTGCTCCTTAGAAGAAAAGCTATGGGAAACCTAGACAGCATGTTAAAAAGAAGAGACATTATTTTGCTGTCAAAGATCCATATAATCAAATCAATGGGTTTTCCAGTAGTCATGTATGGATGTGAGAGTGGACCATGAAGAACACTGAGTGCCAAGAAGTTGATGCTTTTGAACTGTGGTGTTGAAGAAGACTCTTGAGAGTTCCTTGGACTGCAAGGAGAACAAACCAGTCAATCTTAAAGGAAACTAATCTTGAATAGTCATTGGAAGGACTATGCTGAAGCTCCAATACTTTTCATTGATCTATTTATCTATCCTCATGTGAATGCAATGATATTGTTTATTGAAACTTTATAGTAAATCTTGAAGTCATGTGTTGAAACTTCTCAAACTTTACACATCTCTTTCAAAATTGTGTCAATGTCCTTTTCTGCTAATCCTATTTTCTCTCACATTCTAAGATTTATTTTCTCCCATTTATTGGCCAAATTTTCCTGCTTCATTTACACATCTAGTTATTTTTGGGGGTTGCATACTGAATCTACTGATTCTAACATTGTTTAGTATCTAGTTTATGTTCTCAGTTAATGTTGCTATTTCAGTAGAGAGTTAAGTTACTTTAGAATCAGGTTGGTCCTTGTGAAGTTTGTTTTTAAGTTTTGTTATGATGAGTCTAGAGTTGTCATGACTATGGAACTAGTTTAATCCCATAAAGTTTTTCCTTGTGTGTCTTTTACTGGAAGTTCTGAATGTTTACCAAACTCTCCCCATTCTGGCTGGTGGAATATCAACTATCAGCCAAAGTGGACAGAGCTTGGAGAGCATGCCAAGCTTTCAGTAAAGGACCGACAAAGAGGTTAAACTAATCCCATATTCATGACAACTCTGGTGTAAAGAATCTGCCTACAGTGCAGGAGACCCTGGTTCTACCCCTGGGTCAGGAAGATCTCCTGGAGGAGGAAATGGCAAGCCACTCCAGTATCCTAGCCTGAAAAATTCCATGGAGAGAGGAGTCTGGCAGGCTGCAGTCCATAGGCTCACAAAGAGTCAGGCACAACTGAGTGACTGAGCATGCATGCACCTCAGCTGTCAAACAGCAGTGTATTGCTTCTGAGGATTGCTCAGCTTATGCATTCTCTAGTAGTTTCTTGCATAGCTTGGTGTATCCTTTGGTATTTGGCAAAAGTAGCCAAACGGAGCTTGGGTGTTTGACAAAAGTTAAAGATAGCCATGTGCATGTTTCCACAGCTTTTTCTCTGTATAGGTTCTGGTGTGTGTATGTGTGTGTATTTTATTTTTAATTGGAGGATCATCACTTTACAGTATTGCGTTGGTTTCTGCCATACAACTCGAATCAGTCATAAGTGCATGTATGCATGCATGCAAGGTCACTTCAGTCATGTACCATTCTTTGTGACCAACAGGTTCCTCTATCCACAGGATTCTCCAGGCAAGAATACTGAACTGAGTTGCTACCCTCCTCCAGGGGATCTTCCTGACCCAGGGATCGAACCTGTGTCTTCTGCATTACAGGCTGAGTGGAATCTTTACTTCTGAGCCACAGGGGAAGCCTACGTAAATGTATGTATATGTACATATCCCCTCCCTCTTAAATCTCCCTCCTACCTCACCCCTATCCCACTTCTCTAGGTTGTCACAGAGCTCCAGGGTGTATATTTCTTATTCTTTTAGATACTAACCCACAAATGCCATCTGTCACAACACTTTATTGAAGGGTAATTGCTTTACAATGTTGTATTGGTTTCTGTTGTACAACATTGTTAATCAGCTATAAGTATACATTTATCTCCTCTCTCTTGAATTCCTTCCTACCCACCCCAAATGACCTCTCTAGGTCATTACAGAGCATGGAACTGAGCTCCCTGTGCTATGCAGCAGCTAGCTGTTTATTTTACAAAGGAGCCTGGTGGGCTGCCGTCTATGGGGTCACACAGAGTCGGACACGACTGAAGCTACTTAGCAGCAGCAGCAGCAGCAGCAGTATATATATGGACGTCAATGCTACTCTCTCAGTTCGTCCCACCTTCCCCTTCCCCCACTGCATCCACAAGTCTGCTCTCTATGTCTGTGTCTCTATTCCAGCCCCACAAATAGGTTCATCGATATCATTTTCCTAGATTGCATATATATATGTACTTAATATATAGTGAAAGTGAAAGTGAAATCGCTCAGTCGTGTCCGACTCTTTGCGATCCCATCGACTGTAGCCTACCAGCCTCCTCAGTCTATGGAATTTTCCAGGCAAGAATACTGGAGTGGGTTGCCATTTCCTTCTCCAGGGGATCTTCCCAACCCAGGGATCAAACCCTGGTCTCCTGCATTGCAGGCAGACGCTTTACCGTCTGATCCACCAGGGAAGCCCTAATATATAGTATTTATATTAATATATGTGTATTTATATTTATATATATATTTATATATAATATTTAACATTTTTAGGCTCTGATCTTTGCCTCCTCCACTCAGTGTGATGACCATGCTTTGTTTGAGCTCGCCCCTCAGGTCTTCAGGTCCAGGAGTTTCCTCCAAGCAGAATGTCAGGCTTTTTTCTTCTTCTCAAGAATTAAAATTCTTCACTCTCTGTGATTCTGTGTGGAAATGTTTGTTTATTTGTTGTTTTGTTTTGTTTCTTTTCTACCTGTCTGCAGTAGGAGGACAAATATAGCACTAAATACCTTATCATAGTCAGTGGAGCAACCTCTCCAATTTATTTTCAAGACTTGCATAACACTGCCAAAGTCTAAAAGCAGAGTACACAAATAAAACAGAGCTCAGTTTTATTTAAGTTTAGGAATGCAATGCTCTTAAAAAATTAGTGTCAATCCCAGCATTAAAAAATACTTCCCTAGCCCTAATATCACTGTTTCAGGGATTCTATAATGATTGAATGTTATAAAATCTTAGCATCACATATGTAGGTTAAAGAAGAAAAATCCTTTCAGTTATCATAGTAAGTCCCAACAAATCTTCAGTATGGAGTTACTAAAAATTAAAGCATATGCTTAACATAATAAAGCATATCCATTTCAAGCCAGAAGTTAGTCCTATCAAATAGAATGAAGTGTGAAATGATTTTCAATAAATATACAAGGAGTAGAAAAGTACTGATGTCATCACTAATATTCAATGTATGTATGTATCCAAAAGTTGCTCAGCCATGTTTGAGTCTTTGCAACCCTATGCAGTGTAGCCCACTAGGCAACCCTGTCCATGGGATTTTCCAGGCCAGAATACTGGAGTGAGTTGCCATTTCCTTCTCCAGGGGATCTTACCAAACCAAGGATTGAACCCAGGTCACCACATTGCAGGCAGACTCTTTACCATCTGAGCCACCAGGGATCCCTTGCACTAATTTGAGCATTTTGGTATATATAGTGGTAGAAATAAGCAAAGAAACTCTTAAAAATACTACAAGTATTTTTTTGTTGTTGTTGTTAAGTCATTCATATGGTAGTGATGATTGTCAATGAAAGCTAGTAATGTCTTATATTTAAAATTCAAGGTATGCCTAGGGACTAATAAATTTGGATTTTCCACTAAATGGCATTTCATCAATAATCAATACCATAAATATAATGTCCTATGTATTTCCCAACTTACTTGTCTGTTCTTTCCTTTCACCTATTAATTATTTGCCATCTCCCATTCAGTATCAAGAGAAAAAAAATTCTTTTGTCAGAACTATAAGCAGGGTACTAATAAAACCTCTGAAAGCCTAAAGGAAAGTTGCACTTAATTATGGAATTGCATGTCAAGCTTTAAGAAATAACCATATAGTTTCCCATGTCTACAAAAAGTCTGACATGACTGAAGCAACCTCACATGCACTGTACATGTGCTTATGAACCTGTGAGTGCTTGCCTTCCTGTGTGCATGCTCAGTTGTGTCTGACTCTTTGTAACCCCATGAACTGTACCCTGACAGTCTCCTCTGTCCATCAGATTTTCCTGGCTAGAATACTGGCTTGGGTTGCCGTTTCTTCCTTCAGGGGATCTTCCCAATCTGTGGATCGAACCTGGGTCCTTTGAGTCCCCTACTTTGGCAGGCAGATTCTTTACCACTAGTGCCACCTGGTTATGAGTAGAATTGTTAAGTTTTTCCTCATATTAGAATGCTGGGAAAAAAAGGCCCCAAGATTAACATGTAACACAAGACTTCAGGCAATTCAATAAGGCAAGAAAAAGAAGCAAGTTTTGTTGTTATAAATAATAACCATTGTCTTTAGATTCTTCGTCAAAGAAAATTGCATAAGATGGAAAAATGTAAGGAAGAAGGAAGGAAAGAAAGAGAGAGACTAAGACATGTGAGTTATGAGTTTATGAGATAATCTATTTAAACAAAAGCAGTGAACATATCTTAAGTAATATGGTAAGCATGACAAAAGTATAAACCTAGCAGGAAACAGGCATTGCATGTATAATGGAAAAGGTAATATTTCGTTAAGAAAGATGAAAGTATAAATAGCATGAAGTATGTAGTATTTATAAAAGTTGCCTAGTTTAAAGCTGTCAAATCTTTCAAAATTAATATATGTTTTAAAGTTTTAATGAAAATGCTATGGGAACTTTTTTATAATTTAATAAATATATTTAAAACAACCTGGAATGATGACAAAGAGTAGAATATGGACAAAAACATTTTGAAATAATTATTAATTAGATACAACTTTCCTTAGTAGATAGCACAATATATTTTAAAAAAACAGCAAATAAAAATCAGTGGTACTAGAAGAGACAAAGCTATAAAAAGAACAAAAGAGAAAAGATGATGTACTCAGTGTAATATGTTAGAACAGATGGGGAATTATCTTAAAATGAGGTCATTGCGACATGCTATATATCAGAATAAATTTTGGATAAATAATGTAATGTAGAAAGCTAAGTCATAAAGTTACTAGAATGAAAATATGGAGTATGTTTGTATAATTTTGCTATCATAACCATAAAGGTACACCTTCAGAAAATACAGCACTAGGTTTGACAATGTGAAAAATCAAAAATGGTTATATATCAGGAAGCACCATTAACTGCTTTAAAATGCAAATGAAAGAATGGATAGTACATTTGTAACATTTGCTGCAACTTAATTTTCATGCATAAGAAGTATTGCCAATCAATAAGAATTCAAATATTCAAATGGTCAATAGACACAGCAAATCATAAGTTAAAATGTATTTGGGTAATGATCATAACAAAATTTTCAATGTCATCAGTCATTAAAATATTCAGAAAGCATAATGATTCAGTGCCTGGGATTCAAATATGAGCAGTCATAAGTCTGAGTTCCAAGTTTGACATTTACTAGAGATGTCACCCAATTGAATTAAAAATGTATCTCTTTGAACTTCAGTTTCCTCAAATGTTTTATAAAGCTTAAATGATGTAACTCATGTGAGAGTCAATAAACTACTTTACACATTGCATATTTTTACTTTGTATTTATCTTGTATTTATATATTCAATTATATATTAATTATTTTTTTTAAAAATGAGGTATCTTCATTTGTCAAACTGGTAAATATTTTATTGTATTGATAATGCATTACATTATTATATAAATTTCCAGTTGGTGTAGGCATGGGAATTCAGTATTCTCATATAGCGAGAAGGATTTTCATTTTCACACATTCCTCTTAAGAAATCATAAATTATGTCCACAAAAGTTTTAGCTATGAGAAAATAAAAAGCATTATTGTTTTCTTACAGTTGTTGCTGTTGTTCAGACGCTCAGTCATGTATGAATCTTTGCGACTCCAGAGACTGCAGCATGCCAGGCTTCCCTGTCCTTCACCATCTCCTGGAGATTGCTCAAACTCATACCCACTGAGCAAGTGATGCCATCCAACCATTTCGTCCTCTGTTGCCCCTTCTGCTCCTACCTTCAATCTTTCCCAGCATCAGGGTCTTTTCTAATGAGTCAGCTCTTCTCATCAGGTTGCCAAAATATTGGAGCTTCAGCTTCTGCATCAGTCTTTCCAATGAATATTCACAATTCATTTCTTTTAGGGTTGACTGGTTGGATCTCCTTGCAGTCCAAGGGACTCTCAAGACTCTTCTCCAATACCACAGTTCAAAAGCATCAATTCTTCAGTGCTCAACCTTCTTTATGGTCCAAATCTCACATCCATACACGACTACTGGAAAAACCATAGCTTTGAGGATATGCACCTTTGTTGATAAAGTAATGTCTCTGCTTCTTTTTAACATGCTGTCTAGGTTTGTCATAACTTTTCTCCCAGGGAGCAAGTTTTTAATTTTATGACCTCAGTCACCAATCACTGCAGTGATTTTGGAGCCCAAGAAAATAAAGTCTCTCACTGTTTCCCCATTTATTTGCCATGAAGTGATGGGACTGAATGCCATGATCTTAATTTTTTGAATGTTGAGTTTTAAGCCAGCATTTTCACTCTCCTCTTTCATTTTCATCAAGAGGGCTCTTCAGTTCCTCCTCACTCTCTGCCATAAGGGTAGTGTCATTTGCATATCTGAGGTCATTAATGTTTCTCCCAGCAAACAAACTTGTTTCCAGCTTGTGCTTCATCCATCCTGGCATTTTGCATGATGTACTCTGCATATTAGTTAAATAAGCAGGGTGACAATATACGACCTTGATGTTCTTTCCCAATTTGTAACCAGTTCATTGTTCATGTCTGGTTCTACCTGTTGCTTCTTGATCTGCATACACATTTCTCAGGAGGCAGGTAAAGTGGTCTGGTATTTCCATCTCTTGAACAATTTCCACACTTTGTTATGATCCACACAGTGAAAGGCTTTGGCATAGACAATAAAGGAGAAATAGATGTTTTTCTGGTATTCTCTAGATTTTTCTATGATCCAGTGGATGTTAGCAGTTTGACCTCTGGTTCCTCTGCCTTTTCTAAATTCAGTTTGAACATCTGGAAGTTCTCAGTCCATGTACCATTAAAGCCTATCTGGAGAATTTTGAGCATTACCTTGGTAGCCTGTGAGATTAGTGCAATTGTGCAGTAGTTTGAATATTCTTCGGCATTGTCTTTCTTTGGGATTGGAATTAAAACTGACCTTTTCCAGTCCTGTGGCCACTGCTGAATTTTCCAAATTTGCTTGCATTTTGAGTGCAGCACTGTCTTTATAGTGTTATTTGCTAAATGTGACTTCATGACGTACTAAGTGTGTGATGTTAAACAAGTTAGTTACCTTTCTAAGCCATGAGTTCTTCATTTTCAGAGTAGGGGATAACAATCATGCTTTTTGAATAGAAATAATTTAGTTATTAGTTTTATTTTTAAGTGGTTAATAAATATTAGTTCTTATTTCTCTTTTCAATAATAATTATTGTCATCATTATTTTTATTATTTGTGAGTCTCCCAAATAGTTTTGGCTTCTTGAAATAACTTAAGGGATTTCCAACTTGTTGGAGGGCTCCCCAGGTAGTGCTAGTGGTAAAGAACCCACTTGCCAATGCAGGAGAGGTAAGAGATGTGGTTTGATCCCTGGGTTGGGAAAATCCCCTGGAGGAGGGCAGGGCAACCCACTCCAGGAATCTTTCCTGGAGAATCCCCATGGACAGAAAGCCTGGGGGGCTACAGTACATAAGGTTGCAATATTCAGACACTAATGAAGCCACTTAGAATGCACATGCATGCCTGCAATTAGTTGGATCATAATCTATTACTAAACAAAATGATGAAGAAGAATTTTCAAAGAACTCTCATGAAATCCACAGAGGATGCTCAGGTAGCCATGGTGGGGAGAGGTAAGCAGCACCTATGTCAAGGAACATGACTTTCCCCTTCCTCACTTCCTCCAGAACAGGTCTGTGTCTACTCTGGTACCTGTTAGAGTCCTCCTTCAGATTTGTTTGTACAAAGAATTCTACCAGTAAAATAGAAAAGCTACTTGTTTAGAATATAAGTTGAGACAGAACATGTATATGACATATTATTAAGTTTTAAAGATCAGATTGTCAAACATGATAGAGCATGTGATAGAGGAAATAAATACTACGACTGTTCAACTGGGGGTTGTTATTGTTTTCTTCTTTGGGAGCACCACCTAATTTCTGATGGGTATTTTATTATATGAATAAGGCCTATGAAAATCATTATAAAGAAGTAAAGAAATAGTCTTTAGAAAATATTAAGAAACAAATTTCATGTTTCTTTTACAGTTACATGGGATAATTACTCAAAATCACAATCAGACTAGTAAAGATCTTTAATCTTTTCATATTGAACAATGATGGATAATGGCAAAGAAGAAAGCTTATATTTTCTGAGTTAAAACAGCAATACATATTGGGATAAAAATATTTTAGTGTTACAAATGTTATTTCTTATATTCTGAGGCAAACTTTATAATCATTCTGAGTTTTGGATTCCTCGGCTGTGAAATGTAATTAAATGACTGATTTATGGAGTTTGGAGATTGAAAATTATGCAGCAAAATGGCCAAGTTCATCATAATAGGCACAAAAGAGAGACTAGTTTTTACTTTACACGTTATCTATCTTAAGAAATAGAAACTTTAATAATACTCAAATCTCAAAATTTAATTGTCTTTAAAAGTGTAAGGACAATGACTACTCTATAAGGTATTTGGCTTTCAGTTTATTGTAAGCTGCATACATGAACTCAGTATATCATGATGTTACAGTTTCAAAAAAGCTCTGTCAAATTACAAAATATTGGTACAAAGAATCTCAAGAGTACTGATTGTTGATTTTCATTAATTTTCTCTTCCTGCTTGACTTACACTTTCATGGATAGCTGCCTATATTACTGAAAGATGGCTGTTTGTGTTTAGTATAGATTTGCTCTTGTTAATATTTTATCAGTTGCCATCTTTGGTTTTAGTAAAAGACTTCTAACTCTTTTATTTTCAGGCTTGAAACTTGAAATGCTTAGGGAAACTATTTGTTGTACACAATAAATTTGTAAAGTAAAGTGGGCTCAAGCTTCCATGTGGCCACCAGCCTTGTGCAAACGATGTTGGCAGAATCCTACACACCTGTTTGGCTCATTTGCGTTCTCTCTCACTATTTTCTCTCTCTTGCTCTTGTTGGCCATCCCAACTGAATGGTGACATTTACTTTTTAACTTTTATTAGACAGAAAATAAACCTTACCTAAACAAAAGCTTCTTCTATGATTTTGAAATGTGGCTTAAAGAGAACTCACATTGGCACAGTAGTTCCAAACACATTTCACCAAGATTTAAAATTTATTTAAAAATTGTATATCATAAATTATATCTGAGATGTCTCAATTTCTAAAGTGTGAAATAGTCTAGTATATATATGATCCACTGTGAAAACAGCCTACAAATTACATCGCATTGAAAAGGTGCCAGTGACTAGGTTAAAGTTTTCTCATGTGGCTATATTTTATCCCTACAACATCTCCATGATTTTGAACCCCTGTTTTATAGATCATAAAACTGAGATTCAAGACACATAACCATAGTTACACAGCTGGTGAATAACAAAGCTATATTTGAGTCAATACTTTATTACAGACGTAAAACAAATTTGAATATTGATCTTTTTCAAAGTATAAGATATTTGAAAGTGAAGATCATCAAATTAATGAACGACCCAATCTTTGACTTCAAATTTGAGAAATGACATGTTTCTTATTCTCCTTAGTTGTTCAACTTCTGATGACAGAAATATATGTTAATGATGATGTTTGTGCAACTGTTCAACAAAGAGATATATTTTGGAAGTTCACTTCAATGACAGGAGTAAAAGAGTCACTATTTCTAAAAAATAGAGAAAGGATTTTAAAATAGAAACTCGAGTTTTCATTTTTATAACAGAGAAACAGAGTGATTCGTTTCATCCCCTATCTGTATCTCTTGCTGCACAGGATGTCAACATTCCAAGACCTGGTACAGGAGGGAGCAGCTACTGACTAGCATCCTGGATTCACAGACGTATCCAGAGTGGGTGAGTTCAATAATGATTTGCAAAGTTATATTGTATTTATCATTTCATTTTTTATCAAAAATATCCCAAGTCTCATATTTAGGCAGGGTAATTCAGAGTGCTAAAGAGTTAACCAAATGAGATGGGAGACAGTTATGTTTGTAAGAGAGAACAGAGAAAGATAGTCTATTTTAGCTCTACAACTGGCATTTTGTATCCTGTAAAGCAGAATATGATTAGTTACCAGAAAATTTAGTGGGTGTTGCAAGCATTGCTAAAATTACATTTTAAGAAAAATCCTTTGATCTCTTGAAAGCAGTGATCTGTATAAAAATAAAGTGATTTGGGTATTATATATGCAAAATTCACCTCTGAGGAAGAAAAGAATAAAACAATTAGTTTATTTCAATATTTTGGCTTGCAGTGAAGTGAATTTGTTCGGGTAAAAGAGAACATGATCAACTATAATATTTGCAGTTTTAATAGCTTATATAATTCTGTTTAATTATTAATAGTATAATCGACTCCTGAGGACAGAGTTTGTAGCTCTTGAACTGGGTAAGCAAATAAAAACTCTTAGAAATGCATTTACATTTATCAGCAATATATTTAAACCTAAGATGGTGGTTGAGACTTAGCCTCCTAGAAAACTTCCAAATGTAATCTGAAACCAGCCCCATACTTGGAGGAAAGGGAGACCAATGAAGGTGATGGACCACTCTAGGTTGGCAGGCTTAATAAGCAAAGGAATTTAGTTATAAGCTTGTCTTGGGTAAATGTAAGATAGATTTCCATATCCATACATCAAAATCTTAAAGTTCTGAGAACCTTTAACTGGGCTCAGTCATATATACCATCCAGATGATCACACCCATGATTATCTCAGGCTGTATCCTTGGGGCAGCTTCCAGGAGTAGGGAGAGCAAGTAGAAAGCACATTCTAAGGGCACTAATGAGTTTGAGGATCTTCCAGTTGCCTGGGTTCAGACTGAGTATCAAATAAGAGTCAAATGTCTTGCTGACCTCTCCCAAAAACTACACAACAACAAATCTTATTTTAAAGTTTATTGTGTTGATTCATTTTCTCTGGAATATGATTTTTGCAGTGCAAAAACAAGAACAGAGATTAGAGAATCTGTTTAATTTTGTCAAGTCACATAGGCCAATAAAATAACTCACTCAGTCTAAGATTAAGCAGATATTGGCATGAGTTATAAAGTTTGATTTCATTGTTTGATCAAATTAATTTGGAAATCACTACCCCCATTCTTTTTTATAACTGTCACTGTACATTTATGTCTGTACATTATTTCCTAGAGCATGGGTAATTTAAGTAGGGGGGGGAAGGGGAGGGAGAGAAGTATGTTGACTATGTTAGTGTGCAAATTTGAAAAATCTTTAAATCAAATTGTTTACTTAAAGTTATGTTTCTTTGGAGCAATGGAGAGAGAATAGACCCCATTTTATATCACTGGATTGATTATTCACTAATAAATTTTAGTTTCATATAGTGTGGAAAAATCTTTCCATTCTGACTTTACAAACACCTTTGAGTTCGCACGTGCCATAAGGTTTACTAGAGACATAGTTTCTATAAGTCACTGAAGGCTGAAAAGCCTACAACTGAGGAAGGGTGAGAAGCAAATTTTAAGATAATGATGTAAACCTTAAAAGGCTGTATAGAGGGAAGCAGGGTGTAAAATGGTGGTCCTGAAGAAGCATCAAAAATTAAACTCATCTAGAGGTTGAAATCTTTAGTACAACATACTGATTATTGCTCAGATCCACCCTTTGTGACACCTCCCTTGCCACTGATGCACTTTCCACCAAACTTTAAAAGAAAATTTTGCTTTTAAGAAGCCATTGAGAAACTCCCCTGATGGTCCAGTGGTCAAAAATCTATCTTGAAATGCAAGGATGTGGGTTGGATGGCTGATTTGGGAACTAAGGTCCCACATATGATGGAGCAATGTATCCAGCGCATCACAATCATTGTGGCAGCACACAACGAAGACCTTACATGCTGCTGCTGAGGCAGCCAAATAAATACATAGATAGATAGATAGGCAAACAGAAAAACTACTTGCTAAAGGACTTAATCTACACCTTAAATTCAGAAATATCTTAGCAACATAGTTTATAAATATGATCCATTCATTTTCTTTTATATGTCATTTTATTAGGACAAAAAGAAAAAAAAAAAAGAATGAAACAGCTAAACTAAAGTGGGTTACACAAGTAACTTACATTTTCTGGACTCCAAGATTAAATTTGTTCTTTTCATCTAAAAAGGTCCGTTTAGTCAAGGCTATGGTTTACAGTAGTCATGTATGGATGTGAGGTTGGACTATAAAGAAAGCTGAGCACTGAAGAATTGATGCTTTTGAACTGTGGTGTTGGAGAAGACTCTTGAGAGTTGCTTGGACTGCAAGGCGATCCAACCACTCCATCCTAAAGGAGATCAGTCATGGGTGTTCATTGGAAGGACTGATGCTGAAGCTGAAACTCCAATACTTTGGCCACCTGATGCAAAGAGCTGACTCATTTGAAAAGACTCTGATGCTGGGAAAGATTGAGAGCAGGAGGAGGAGGAGACAACAGAAGATGAGATGGTTGGATGGCATCATTGACACAATGGACATGGGTTTGGGTGGACTCCAGGAGTTGGTGATGGACAGGGAGGCCTGGCATGCTGCGGTTCATGGGGTCGCAAAGAGTCGGACGTGACTGAGTGACTGAACTGAACTGAACTGATCCTCTAAAAGTTCACTATGATTCAGACAATAAATGCTTCATTTTCGTGTTTTCATTGATATTAACAAATCTTACTAAAATTTTGCTTTTGGTTGCTTTTGTTTTAAATGTGGAATTAAACAAAAAACACAGTGGCATTGTATTTCCTTTTCAAATTATTAAGTCAGCAGTTCATTTCATTGAAACAAAAATCCTCCAAAAGCATGAATTAAACAAGTCTGGGAGATAATGAGATGGATTGTAGCCACCATTTTCCAATGCTACTTTAAAAGTTGTTGCTCACAGGAATTAATTGATATAAAAAATAAGAATTTATTCTTCCTTTAACTTTACCCAATTTCTGTCCTTTTACCTTGCTCCTACATGCTTTATTTCACATACATATTATTATGTAGCCTCAGAACTTGAGAATTTCTATCATTTTTGATAAAGCATTACATCTAATTTTGTCTAGAAACTGTGTAGAATATACAATACCAAACTTCCATTTTTGACAACAATATTAGAATCACAGCCATATGACAGAGTTTGAGTAGAAACTAACTACTTTGTAGAAACAGGTTGCAGAAGATTAAAGGATCACTAACTTGTTAAAGTTTGATATAGCATGGGATAGTTGCATACATTATAGTATGGGACATAATGTATATAAAAAATGCTTTGGAAAAAATGCTTGTGTTTTTATGTTTACTCAAGTAATCTGTCCCATAATCTATAGTAGTGCTGTGAAGGGACAATTTTTTAGCCAATTAGGAAACTAAATTCCAATGGGATTAAGTCATAAAAAAAGTAAAATAGGATATTCTCCTCTACATTAATTTTAATTGGAAACCCCATGTTGTAATATTTATACATCTCGATCAATAAATCATGTATTGAGATTTATAGAGACTATCACTATCATTTGTTTTATCATTCATTGAAATATATAAAATATATTTTACCATTGAACATATATAGACTTTATAATGTATTGAAAAGAGGGTGAAACGATGAAAATATAGCATAAATAGAATTATATTATGTAGAACCTCACCAGTTTATTTCTTGTGTTGACATTTCCAGAGGTTTGAAAGCAAAATCAATGAAGATATATCATGACAAAATTGTCCCAGTGCATGTCACATGATAATCTAGCAACCTTTATTGTATATTTTGTTGATTAATTAGCAAATAATTCCAATTCAGCAGCAAGTCTTATGCTTCATTTCTCTTCCCCAAACCAACTTTTTCTACAGATATTTAAGATATATTTAGTTTACTTTGAATTGTGTAACTGCTAGGAAATGACCTAAGTAGATATTTCCTGTGGAAAACAGTAAAGCTCTTATTTTAATTTGGATCTAACTTAAGCTATAAATAACATTTGAATCTGGAGAAATCTGAAATGACTTAGCATTTTATACATAAATTTTGCTATAATAGGAGTAAGATAATGAGGAAGTGCCAAGGAGTGGATATATACGAAGGAATTACTATACATATTATTCCTAGAGATTTACTTGTTAGTTTTACAAATATTATTGAATTTTTAAAATTTATTTCTGAACATTTATATAGTCTGAAAATATATATAATCATATCACAGATTGTGTACATTGTCAAATTATGATCATGTTCTGCTGCTTTATTGCATTTCTAGAGTTTACATTTGCATTGGCCCCAAGTAAAGGACAAATTACCTCATAGCAAGCTGTGTAAATAAAGCTTTTGCAGCAATTTACATAAGGATGAGTAGTGGGGAAATTAAGTCATCAAATAGCACATAGTCTTTAAACTCTGCAAAACTCAATAGACCTGTTCTGTAGGTTTCATACCATAATCATTTCAATAGCAGATGTGTTGTTACATTTAATTTTATACAAGTAATTATGATGATATATGATAAAGGATTTCACACTGCAAAATTTTTATTGTATTTTATTGAATACAATTCATTCACTGGATCTTCAAACACTTCCCTGATAGTTAAAACTATTGTTTTTTTAATGGCCAAAAACTGGCAGTGATAAAATTATACTCAAATTATAGGTCAACATGCTCAAAATGGGATGAGAAAGTGAAAAGCCACCATTTAATAATTTAAAGTTCATTGGTATTTGTTCTTAAAAAAAAAATCCAAAAATGTATACAAAGTTAATGTTGTTAACTTGAAATTTATTGGTTTAGTGGGAAGTTTTAGTATTTAATTTGAAATTGTGGTTTCATAGAGTTTCAGAGCTAGAAGTGAAATAAGTTTTATTTGTACATATTTAAGTAATAATATAAAACTTAACAATACTTGGAAGTAAAGAGTCCTTGGTTTTGTGTGTGCATGTGTGTGTTTAACTAAAAGGGCTTGAAGTTAATAAAGGTAAAAGAGAAAAGAGAGAGTTCTAATTATTTTGCCTTTCAAAGTAGACCAATATTTGCTAATTTTGTTACTTGTTTGTTTCAATTTTCATAATCAATAGCAATAAAAGCCAAAATATATTTTTAACATAAGTGCATATTCATTTCAAGGCTTCCCTGGTGGCTCAGACGGTAAAGAATCCACCTGTAATTCAGGAGACCCCGATTCAATCCCTGGGTCAGGAAGATCCTTGAAGAAGGGAATGCCTACCCACTCCAGTATTTGGTGGTCAGAGAAGACTGGTAGGCAGCAGTCCCTGCTCATTTCACAGATAACAGAGAAAAGCAGAGGAGACAATATTTTCTTCTCTCTGCAAGAAATTTAAGGGAACCCAGTAGGTAGGACAGAAGATATCAGTACAAGTGGTAGAAGCAAGTCAAGTGACTTAACATTACTGGAATTAAAAGCAGAGATATATGCCCTGCTTGTATTAGAAACTTGTTCCTAAAAATGAAATCAGTGGAAAACTATCATGTGTTCCCTGACCATACATACTATCTGAATTGCTATAACAGCCTGCTTTAATTGGAAAAGAGCAGAGCTCTTTAAGACAGGACTTTGACAAGATATTTTGTAATTCGCTTTGAATAGAGCATGTCCAGTCTCAGTAGCCCATAGACATACCTCCAGCATAAGCATCAAGACAATTCTTCCTTTCCCATGACTTTCATTCCCTTAGCTAGTTGTTCACTACCATTGCAGCAAATATCACACAATTTCAAAGAGCCAAAATTACTTTCTAATACAGAAATGGTAGACTAGAGAATGTTTTTCTGAGCCCTGTCCCTCAAATTCTGTGTCTGTTGTTCAGTTCAATAACTCAGTTATGTCTGACTCTTTGCGACTCCATGGACTGCAGCACGCCAGGCTTCCCTGTCTATCACCAACTCCCAGAGCTTACTCAAACTCATGTCCATCGAGTCAGTGATGCCATCCAACCATCTCTTCCTCTGTCATCCCCTTCTCCTCTTGGTGTTCAATCTTTCCCAGCATCAGGGTCTTTTCTAATGAGTCAGTTCTTCACATCAGGTGACCAAAGTATTGAAGCTTCAGCTTCAGCATCAATCCTTCCAATGAATATTCAGGACTGATTTTCTTTAGGATGGACTGGTTGGATCTCCTTGCAGTCCAAGGGACTCTCAAGAGTCTTCTCCAACACCACAGTTCAAAAGCACCAAAACCTCAGGGCGCAGCTTTATTTATAGTCCACCTCTTATATCCACACATACTGGAAAATCCATAGCTGTGACTAGATGGACCTTTGTCGTCAAAGTAATGTCTCTGCTTTTTAATATTCTGTCTAGGTTGGTCATTCAAATGGGTATATCTTTTCCTTACCCCTTTGCTTTTTGCTTCCTTTTTTTTCACAGCTATTTGTAGGGCCTCCTCAGACAGCCATTTTGCTTTTTTGCATTTCTTTTTCTTGGGGATGGTCTTGATTCCTATCTACTGTACAATGTCACAAACCTCCATCCATAGTTCATCAGGCACAATGTCTATCAGATCTAGTCCCTTAAATCTATTTCTCACTTCCACTGTATAGTCATAAGGGATTTGATATAGGTCATGCCTGAATGCTATAGTGGTTTACTCCATTTTCTTCAATTTCAGTCTGAATTTGTCAATAAGGAATTCATGATCTGAGCCACAGTCAGCTCCTAGTCTTGTTTTTCCTGACTGTACAGAACTTCTCCATCTTCGGCTGCAAAAAAATATAATCAATCTGACTTCAGTATTGGCTATCTGGTGATGTCCATGTGTAGAGTCTTCTCTTGTGTTGTTGGAAGAGGATGTTTGCTATGACCAGTGCGTTCTCTTGATAGAACTTTATTAGCCTTTGCCCTGCTTCATTCTGTACTCCAAGGCCAAATTTGCCTGTTACTCCGGGTGTTTCTTGACTTCCTACTTTTGCATTCCTGTCCCCTATAATGAAAAGGATATCTTTTTAGGTGTTAGTTCTAGAAGGTCTTGTAGGTCTTCATAGAACTGTTCAACTTCAGCTTCTTCAGCATCACTCGTTGGGGCATAGACTTGGATTACCGTGATATTTAATGGTTTGCCTTAGAAATGAACAGAGATCATTCTGTCATTTTTGAGATTGCATCCAAGTACTGCATTTCAGACTGTTTTGTTGACTATGATGGTTACTCCATTTCTTCTAAGGGATTCTTGCCCACAGTAGTGGATATAATGGTTTTCATTCCAATCCCAAAGAAAAGCAATGCCAAAGAATGCTTAAACTACCACACAATTGCACTCATCTCACAAGCTAGTAAAATAATGCTCAAAATTCTCCAAGCAAGGATTCAGCAATAAGTGAACTGTGAACTTCCAGATGTTCAAGCTGATTTTAGAAAAGGCAGAGGAACCAGAGATCAAATTGCCAACATCTGCTGGATCATCGAAAAAACAAGAGAATTCCAGAAAAACGTCTATTTCTGCTTTATTGACTATGTCAAAGCCTTTGACTTTGTGGATTACTATAAACTGTGGAAAATTCTGAAAGAGATGTGAATACCAGACCACCTGACCTGCCTCTTGATAAACCTATGTGTAGGTTGGGAAGCAACAGTTAGAACTGGACATGGAACTGGTTCCAAATAGGAAAAGGAGTATGTCAAGGCTGTATATTGTCATCCTGCTTATTTAACTTATATGCAGAGTACATCATGAGAAACACTGGGCTGGAAGAAGCACAAGCTGGAATCAAGATTTCCAGGAGAAATATCAATAACCTCAGATATGCAGATGGCACCACCCTTATATCAGAAAGTGAAGAAGAACTAAAGAGCCTCTTGATGAAAGTGAAAGAGGAGAGTGAAAAAGTTGGCTTAAACCTCAACATTCAGAAAACTAAGATCATGGCATCTGGCCCAACACTTCACACTAAATAGATGGGGAAACAATGGAAACAGTGACTGATTTTATTTTGGGGGCTCCAAAATCACTGCAGATGGAGATTGCAGCCATGAAATTATAAGACACTTACTGCTTGGCAGGAAAGTTATGTCCAAACTAGACAGCGAATTAAAAAGCAGAGACATTACTATGCAAACAAAGGTCCATCTAGTCAGGTTATGGTTTTTCCAGTGGTCATGTATGGATGTGAGAGTTGGACTTTAAAGAAAGCTTAGTGCCAAAGAATTGATGATTTTGAAATGCGATGTTGGAGAAGACTCTTGAGATTCACTTGGGCTGCAAGGAGATCCAACCAGTCCATCCTAAAGGAGATCAGTCCTGGGTGTTCATTGGAAGGACTGATGCTGAAGCTGAAACTCCAACTTTGGCCACGTGATGCGAAGAATTGACTCATTTGAGAAGACCCTGATCTTGGGAAAGATTGAAGGCAAGAGGAGAAGGGGACAGCAGAGGATGAGATGGTTAGATGGCATCACTGACTTGATGGACATGGGTTTGGGTAGACTTTGGGAGTTGAAGATGGACAGGGAGGGTTGGCATTCTGTGGTTCATGGGGGTCGCAAAGAGTCGGACATGACTGAGCAACTGAACTGAACTGAACTAGGCTGGTCATAGCTTTTCTTCTAAGGAGCAAGTGTCTTTTATTTTCACGGCTGCAGTCACCATCTGCAGTGTTTTAAGCTCAAAAAAATAAAGTCTCTCACTGTTTCCATTGTTTCCATATTGATGGAATGCATGTGTGTAAGACTCTGTTTTATTTAACTTTTCTGTGTTTCATTTTGTGCCTGATACACACACACACATACACACACATGGGTCCTGTAATGATTTTTATGATACCAATGACAGAGCTTGTGACAACAAGCTCTTATAATTTACTACAAGAAAAAGATAGTACAAATATAAAATGTTTCAGTTCAGTTCAGTTCAGTTCAGTCAATCAGTCGTGTCCAACTCTGCGACCCCATGAACTGCAGCACGCCAGGCCTCCCTGTCCATCACCAACTCCTGGAGTTCATTCAAACTCATGTCCATCAAGTCGGTGATGCCATCCAGCCATCTCATCCTCTGTTGTCCCCTTCTCCTGCTCCCAATCCCTCCCAGCATCAGAGTCTTTTCCACTGAGTCAACACTTCGCACGAGGTGGCCAAAGTATTGGAGCTTCAGCTTTAGCATCAGTCCTTCCAATGAATACCCAGGACTGATCTCCCTTAGAATGGACTAGCTGGATCTCCTTGCAGTCCAAGGGACTCTCAAGAGTCTTCTCCAACACCACAATTCAAAAGCATCAATTCTTCGGCACTCAGCTTTCTTCACAGTCCAACTCTCACATCCATACGTGACCTCTGGAAAAACCATAGCCTTGAGTAGACGCACATTTGTTGACAAAGTAATGTCTCTGCTTTTTAATATGCTCTCTAGTTTGATCATAACTTACCTTCCAAGGAATAAGCATCTTTTAATTTCATGGCTGTTTAAAAATAGTTAATTGGCTAATAAAACATAAGAAAAACATTTCAAACAGATAGAAAATATCTGTGACTAAGTGAATTAAAAGCCCTCTCAAGTAGCCTTGAGGTATAGCTAGAACACTGACAGATAAGTATGAAGTGAAGGAATTCCATATAGAAGGAACATGAGCAAAATCAGAAGAGGTAATATATGGACAATTATTAAATGAACTAGTTGGTCTAGGAAAAGGTAAATGAATATATGTAATGTTCATTAGGTAATGAACTGACAAATAAATATATCTGAATGACCTTAAGTGTAAGGAGAAGGGCAGGGTCTTCACCTTGAGAGCAATAGACTGTTGTTGAAGGATATTCTATGGGAGTAAAATACAGTTGAGCTTACCTTTCAGATGAGCATGTTGGGGAGACATAAAGGAAATGGGATAGGAAGAGAGAAGGTATAAGAAAATTGGAAACTGTACCTAAACAAAGAAAAATCATGAGAACATAATCTATGCAAAGTTAATGAAAATTTGAAAGATAGTACCAATGAAAAAGACTATAGAGGCCAAGTGCATAATGTTGCATCTGGCCCTAAGTGATGAATGAAAAGGAGATGAAACAGACGTCTCTGTGGGTTTTCAGAGTAAACAACTTAGAGAATGACACAAGAATTAATTTTTAAATGGTCAGGATATAAACTAAAAGGACAGATGAACTATCATTTGAACATGTCCTGTGTGAAATAGTATTGGTAAACCATCTGGAAATGTCTAGCAGGAAATTTGAAATGACAATCTAGAAATCAGGCAAATGTATTAGGATTTGATCACTATATCAAAGAATCAATTACTCAACATGATTCTTGAGATGGGGTAGTGCTTGTCCTCCCCAAGGGAAAGACAGAACCATAAAATATGGTTCAGCCCAGCATATTGAATACAACTTGCTCCATTTTTTATTTGCTTTCTGTGAGAAGAATCCCCCTCATTCATATTTTTACATACTTCCACACTTTCACTCAATACACACAAATATGTTTCTGCACACAGGCAGACTCATGCACACGTATGAATGTTTTCATCATCTTATTCCTGTTGGTTCAATAGGCAGCATGCTTTGTGCCTGAAGTTCTACAACATTCTGGAAGGCTGCGTAGTTCGATGGGGTCGGAATGTCAATTTAAATTAAACTCACAGATGAGTTGATGGACACTACCTCAACTGTCTCAGGCAGAATTTTGCTTCGCCAGAGAGAATCTGACAGCTGCTGTTTAAAAGAAGCCTCACTTCCACTCATTTCCTTATTGTGAAATGTGAATTTCCTTCCTGAGACTTTCTTCCAAGTTCTTGATCCCAACCCTAGAAATATGCATATCAAGTTCCCGGGGCAGCTATAGTATTGAAACAGCTGTATGATTAACCCAGCAATCATTCTTCCACCTTTCCATTCCTATAGCACCTGCACTTCTGCTCTTTTGGCAACTCTCTGCTCATACTGTCTTGCAAAAGAGTTGCCTTTGGTCTTCATCTCTGCTGCTAATATTGTAAACACTGAAAAAACAGTAGACTTCCTAGTGCTTAACATACAGAAAGGGTTTAAAATAATACATACTTGACAGATGAATAAATGACTAAGTGAAAGGAAACCTTTGTGCATTTTTTAATTGTTTGACGTTAATGCCTTACATACATTGTTTATAGAGGTTCTCAAGGCAATAATACTGAAGTGGTTTGCCATTCCCTTCTCCAGTGGACCATGTTTTGTCAGGTGGGAGGAGAAGGGGACAACAGAGAATGAGGTGGTTGGATGGCATCACCGACTCAATGGACATGAGTCTGAGTAAACTCTGGGAGTTAGCGATGGACAGGGAGGCCTGATGTGCTGCAGTCATGGGGTCACAAAGAGTCAGACACAACTGAGTGACTGAACTGAACTGAGATATATTACTCTTAGCTCCATCAGGCTATTCAAAAGTCAGATGAGATTCATACATCCAAGAAACCCAACAAGAAAGAAATTGCTAAAACTTGCTTCTCTCTAGGGCAGCCTATTGAAAGGTACACTATATTCCTTTAAAGTTGAAAACAGATAGTGAAGAAAATATATTTTCAAAATGTAATAAATGGTGAATAGAGTCAAAGTAATATTTTAAACTGGGGGTTTCCCTGGTGGCTCAGCAGTAAAAAATCTGCCTGACAAGGAGATGTAAGTTCGATCCCTGAGTTAGAAGATCCCCTGGAGAATGGAATGGCAACCCACTCCAGTATTCTTGCTAAGAAGTTCCACAAACAGAGGAGCCTGGCAGGATATAGTCCATTGGGTTGAAAAGAGTCAGGCACAACTTAGAGACTAAACAACAGAAGCAACAATATTTTAAACTCTGTATTGTATGATATAAAAAATAATGATAGAATGAATGGGTGTGTACATGGCAGTGAGGTGAGAGTTAAAAGGTGTGGGTATCACCCCTGTGGTTCCCAGAGAGTGCTTGCCCTCTTATCCTTTCCTTTCCCAGGACCCAGATTTTATTTCCATCATTTTCGCTTTTTTCTGTGCTTTTAGCACAAAAATTTGTATTTCTGAACAAATGCCAAGTTGTTGTGAATAGTAAAGTAAAGGATTGTGCATTGTAAATTCTGTTCTAGTTTACTTTCTTCCCTAATCATTATGTTCCTAATATTCATCTACATAATTACATGCATGTATATCTATTTTTCTGATTTATGACTTTATCCTAATAAATTTTCTTAGTAGTATTGCTAAGCATTTTGGTTGTTTCAAATAGTTGCCATTATATCGTGCTGCTAATAAAATTTTTTTCACTTGTTTCCTGGTGCACATGTACAAGAGTGGAATTCTAAGATCATAGATTATGAACATTTTAAATGTTCTGTGAAAGTAAAAGTTAGCTGCACAGTTACGTCCCACTCTTTGTGATCCCATGGACTGTAGCCTGCCCGGCTCCTCTGTCCATGAACTTCTCCTGGCAAAATACTGGGGTGGGTTGCCATTTTCTTCTCCAGGAGATCTTCTCGACCAAGGGGTAGAACCCCGGTCTCCTGCACTGAAGATTCTTTACCAACTGAGTCATTAACCCAAAGGCAATGTTTTGTATAATGCCACATTTTATCCAAAGTGGCCCATGGATCTCCATTTCCAACAGTATTAGCTAAATGCTCCCCTTGCTCCAAATCCTCAGCATTTGTTATCTCCAGACTCTTGGTGTTTGCCAGTCCAGTGGGCACAGTACCTCGTGTTATAAATTTGCACATGTTCCTGATTACATATCAGATTGGAAATTTGCCCACAAGTTTATGAGTTATTTTTGTTTCCTATTATATGAAGTGCTTGCTTTTTACATTTTCGCGCTTTTATCTGACTGTGAATTTTCACCTGATTCATGGGAGTTATTCACTCATTCTGGATACTTACACCGATTACTGCCATGTGCTACATACATTTTATCCCAGTTAGGAGCTTTACTTTTTACTCTCCAGTGGTTGATACTTAATATAGTTGAAATCATCAGTGATGTTTGGTTTAATAAATTCTTCTTTATTTCAATTCATGATGATATTATCCTAAATCATCAACCAAAATATTGCTCTTTTCACCTTTCAGTCATAAATATGTATAGGTACAGTCAGAGGACAAATTTTATACTTTCTCCATATAGGCAACTAATTGTGCCAGCAGGATTTGTTGAAAAGTATATTCTTTTTTACAGATCTTGAGTGAAATAATGTCATAAATCAAGTGTACATATATGTGTAGTTCAACGCCTTTGTTGGATTTTCCTATTTGTATCAATACCATACTGTATTATTAATTATAGACATAATAATTCTTCATAACTGGCAGGGCAAATTCCACCCGCACCATCCCCATGTTATTCTTTATCTTTAATATTTGGCCATTCCTTCATATCAGTTTAGGATCATCCTCTTGAGTTTCATATGCAAAAAGAAGACATAATAAGTGAAAAAAATGTAATTCTATGGGGTCTTTAATTATAATGGACTTGGATCTATAAATAACTGAGAGTAGAAATGAGAGTTACAAGTTTTTAATAACGTTATGTATTTTTTCACAGTTTTTAACTGAATGAGACAAGTATGTATAAACGCAATTGATTATTGTACTTTGATTTTGTAGCCCACATCTTTGAAAATTTTGCTAAAATTTCCTAGTCCCTTGTAATAACTTCTCAGTAATTTACTTTTGTTTTTATACATTGATAATCATATATTCATATAGTACCCTTCTATTTTAGTTTTGTTTATTTTTCTTTACAATAGTATGTTGCCATTAATATGCTCACTTTCTCTCTCTCTCAAAGTTGCTCAATTATGTCCAACTCTTTGCAACCCCATGGACTGTAGCCCACCTGGTTCCTCTGTCCTTGGAGTTCTTCTGGCAAGACTGCGGTAGTGGGTAGTCATTCCCTTCTCCAGGGGATCTTCCTGATCCAGGGATCAAACTCCAGTCTCCTGCATTACAGGCAGATTCTCTACAATCTGAGTCATTAGGGAAGCACCATGAATATACTAGTTCTCAGCATTTGGTATAATGTTGAAGAAAATAGTGGGTCAAAAAATTTTGCCTAGTTTCCTGAAAGCTTTCAGTGCTGTTACATTACAAAAAGTGTGCTATATGCATTTCTTAAATAACTTTACAACATTAAGAAATGTTCTTCTATTCCTGCATATATAACTGATTTTATTATGTTAAACATTGCATTTTGACAAATATTAGTCATCTATTAAAATAGCCATAATAATCATTAAATTATAATACATTAATTTAGTTTAAAAATGTTAAATCCAACTTGTAGGACTTGAACATAATGTATTACCTTTTATGCAATGCTTGCATTTGTTTTCCTAATAATTTGTTAAGAATTTTCATAATTATGCTGTACTAGCAAGAGGGATTAGAGTATACTTTATAAGTTTTAAGATAGGACAGCCTAGCCTTTATTTCCCATACTTATCTTATTGTATGTAGCTTTGATTTTAATGTTCCTTATTGATTCTTTTTATTTACAGGCTGGGCTTCCCAGGTGGCACACTGGTAAAGAATCTGCCTGCCAGTGCAGGAGACAGAGACGATGCAGGTTCAATCCCTGGGAAATGGCAGCCTCCTCCAGTATTCTTGCCTAGGAAATTCCATGAACAGAGGAGCCTGGCAGGCTACAGTCCATGAAGTCACAAAGAATCGAACATGGACGTGTCTGAGCCACTGAGCACCCACGCATACACCTACAGTCAAGCAGTTCACTATATCTCATAAGGTTTGTTATGTTCCATAACACTGGCATTGTTCAGTATTTAATTTTATCAGAGAGCATACCATATGACATCATTGACTGGTGAAATAGTAGGTGCTTTTTGCTGAAAACAAAACAGAGATGGATCATAAGTGTTCTTCCACATGTGAGAATGTGTTCTATGTATTACATGAATCTTTCAGACTCCTTGATGAGGCCGTGGCAGATGTGGCTTATTGTGATATAATTATATTACTATTGGGCTTCTCAGATGACTCCAAATCTGCCTACCAATGCAGGAGACTCAGGAGACATGAGTTCAGTTGCTAGGTTCAGAAGATCCCCTGGAGGAGGAAAAGGCAACCCTTCCAATATTCTTGCCTGGAAAACCCCATGGGCAGAGGAGTTTGGTGGGCTATGGGTGGTCTGCTACAGATCATAGAGTCAGACACAATTGAGTGACTGAGCACACTCACTACTATTAATTGTTAAATGAAAAACATAATAAACTGGAACAATGTTGGACAAACTGGAATGTGTTGTCACCTTACTTTAATCCAACTTATTATGTGCCAGGAACTTTTCTAAGCAATTTTAATTTTATTTTTAAGTTTCTTGTGTTTCTAAGAACTTTGAATTTGATAACTGCCTTGTGAAAGATGCAGTATTATTTACCTTTTTTTTTTTTTGTAGATGGAGAAATTGAGTCATAGAAAGATAAAGTACCTTGCCCAAGATCTTAGTGATTGTAAATGATGGAACTGAGGATCAAGATGAGCCAAGTTTTGGACATTACACAGTTAATTCTTATTTTTTCCCTATATTTACTTCCCTCTGCTTCCCTTGAGTATATTTTTATTTTTTAGATTCTTATAATGGAAATTTAGATTACTGTTATGAGGACTTTCTTTTTTTTCCCCTAAAATAAACATGTAATACTCTGATGTCATAAATGTTCTCAAAATTACATAATATGTCACATTTAAAAAGAAAAAAAATTGTAAGGACAACTTTTTTTTTTTAGTCAGTAAGTTGTGTCCTACCTTTGGTGACACCATGGAGGGTAACTCACCAGGCTCCACTGTCCATGATATTCTCCAGGCAAGAATACTGGAGTGGGTAGTCATTCACTTCTCCAGAGGATCTTCTTGACCCAGGGATTGAACCCAGGTCTCCTGCATTGCAGGCAGATTCTTTACTATCTGAGCCACCAGGGACCAAATAATGACTAATTATTTCACTGCATTACTGAAGGGGTACAAACATACATCAATATGTGACATTCTAATCCTTAAATGTTTTTATATACCTTGAGTCAAAACAAATGAACAAAATTAGGGAAATTCAAAATAGGTATATTAATTGAATGTGACACATGAGGATGTTTTTCTTTCATGAGATAGCTACTCATAGTAAGCATACAAAATTAAATGATCCAGATAACTGTGGTGTGCTTTTGTTGGGCTTTGCATGCCTATATTACACAGCCCATATGCCATGTGATGACTCAGTCCTTCAAATGCATTTGTCTATGTGAAAGTTTCTTTGTGTCTAAGTCCAATTACATCTTCTTAATTAAATGCATACCACAAAGCCAAAAAGATAAACAAAGGAGGCATTGAAATTTAATATATGAATGTATAATTGTTTAGCTCAGTTATCAATGAATTCTGTGCATCTTGTGTTTTGGTGCATTATGAAGGTGAAGGCATTTTGAAATATAATTTCTTCTGTATAATTCTGTCTCCTTGCTCCTCCCATCACTCGATGACATATGTCTTTGAACATATAGTAGTTACTGACTATCATTACAATAATAATTCATCTAGTCTGTAAGCACCTCTTCAGATTAATTTAAACTACATTACAAACTGTCATCCTTTCTAGTAATCTAGAATCCTTTGTGTGTCTACATCTGCCAAACTATATGTGGTAAGCTGAATAATGGCCCCTAAATACGTCTATACCATAAACACAGGAAATTATGAATGTTACCTTTATGGCTAAAAGAACCATGTGGATGTAATTAAGTTAGGATCTTGAGATAAGAAAATTATCCTACTTTAATATGTACCCCTTTTTGACCACTTCCAGTTTGCCTAGATTCATAGACCTAACATTCCAGATTCTTATGCAATATTGCTTTTTATGGCATCGGACTTTATGTCCATCACCAGTCACATCCACAACTGGGTGTTGTTTTTTATTTGACTCTGTCTCTTCATTCTTTCTGGAGTTATTTTTCCACTGACCTCCAGGAACGTACTGGGCACCTACCGACCTGTGGGATTCATCTTTCAGTGTCCTTTTTTTTTGCCTTTTCATACTGTTTATGGGGTTCTCAAGGCAAAAATACTGAAGTGGTTTGCCATTCCCTTATCCAGTGGACCACATTTTGTCAGAACTCTCCACCATGACCTGTCTGTCTTGGGTGGGCCTACACAGCATGGCTCATAGTTTCACTGAGTTAGACAGGCTGTGGTCCATTGGTTAGTTTTCTGTTATTGTGGTTTTCATTCTGTCTGCCCTCTGATGGATAAGGATAAGAGGCTTATAGAAGCTTCCTGATGGGAGAGAGTGACTGAGGGTAAAACTCAGTCTTGTTCTGATGGGTGGGTCCATACTCAGGAAATCTTTAATCCAATTTTCTGTTGATGGGAAGGGCTGTATTCCCTCCCTGTTGTTTGACCTGAGGTCAAACTATGGTGGAGATAATGAAGATAATGGCAACCTGCTTCAAAAGGTCCCATGCAAGTACTGCTGCACTCAGTGCCCTGACCCTTCAGCAGGCCACCACTGACGCACACCTCCGCCGGAGACTTCTGGACACTCGTGGGCAAGTTTGGGCCAGTCTCTTGGGGAGTCACTGCTCCTTTATCCTGGGTCCTGGTGCATACAAGGTTTTGTTTGTACCCTCCAAGAGTCTGATTGAGTAATGCTCAAAATCCACCAAGTCAGGCTTCAACGGTACATGAACCACGCACTTCCAGATGTTCAAGCTGAATTTAGAAAAAACAGAAGAACCAAGATCAAATTACCAACATCTGTTGGATCATCAAGAAAGCAAGGAAGTTACAGAAAAACATCTACTTCTGCTTTATTGACTACACTAAAAGCTTTGACCTCGAACATGGGCTAGCTCCACTCTGCCGCCACCCCTGTGGTGGTGGAGAGACTCTTGTGAGTCCCTTGGAGTGCAAGGAGATCCAACCAGTCCATCCTAAAGGAGACCAGTCCAGGGTGTTCATTGGAAGGGCTGATGCTGGGGCTGAAACTCCAACACTTTGGCCACCTCATGTGAAGAGTTGACTCATTGAAAAATACCCCAATTCTGGGAGGGATTGGGGGCAGGAGGAGAAGGGGCCGACAGAGGATGAGATGGCTTGATGTCATCACCGAATCAATGCACATGAGTTTGGGTGAATTCCGGGAGTTGGTGATGGACAGGGAGGCCAGGTGTCCTGTGATTCATGGGGTCGCAAAGAGTTAGACATGACTGAGTGACTGAACTGAACTAACTGAACTTAAAGCTTTGACTGTGTGGATCAAAACAAACTGTGGAAAAGTTTTTAAAGAGATGGAATACCAGACAACCTGACCTGCTTCCTGAGAAATCTGTATACAGTTCAAGAGGTAACAGTTAGAACTGGACATGGAACAATAGACTGATTCCAAATCAGGAAAGGAGTACATCAAGGCTGTATATCGTCACCCTGCTTATTTAACTTATATGCAGCGCACATCATGAGAAATGCCAGGCGGGATGAAGCATAATCTGGAATCAAGATTTCTGGGGGAAATATCAATAACTTCAGATATGTAGATGACACCACCCTTATGGCAGAAAGCGAAGAAGAACTAAAGAGCTTCTTCATGAAAGTGAAAGATGAGATTGAAAAAGTTGGCTTAAAGCTCAACATTCAGAAAACTAAGATCATGGCATCTGGTCCCATCACTTCATGGCAAATAGATGGGGTAACAATGGAAACAGTGAGAGACTTTATTTTCTTGGGTTCTAAAATTGCTGCAGATGGTGACTACAGCCATGAAATTAAAAGATGCTTGCTCCTTGGAAGAAAAGCTATGACCAACCTAGACAGCATATTAAAAAGCAGAGATGTACTTTGTCTTCAAAGGTCTGTCTAGTCAAAGCCATGGCTTTTCAGTAGTCATGTATGGATGTGAGAATTGGACTATAAAGAAAGCTGAGCCCCGAAGATTTGATGCTTTTGAACTGTGGTGTTGGAGAAGACTCTTGAGAGTCCCTTGGACTGCAAGGTGATCCAACCAGTTCATCCTAAAGGAAATCAGTCCTGAATATTCATTGGAAGGACTGATGCTGAAGCTGAAACTCCAATACTTTGGCCACCTGATACAAAGAGTTGACTCATTGGAGAAGACCCTGATGCTGGGAAAGGTTGAGGGCAGGAGGATAAGGGTATGACAGAGGATGAGTGGTTGGATGGCATTACCGACTCGATGGACGTGTGTTTGAGTAAGCTCTGGAAGTTGGTGATGGACAGGGAGGCCTGGTAGACTGTAGTCCATGGGGTCACAGAGTCGGATACTACTTGGAAACTGAACTGAACTTAATATGTACCCCAATGTAATCATGAGACTCTAGTAAGTTTCAGATAGAGAGGAAAGGTTAGTGTGTTGACACGATGATGGGTGCAAAAAATAGAGTACTGCATTTTGAAGATAGAGCAAGTGGCCACAAGCCAAGAATACAGATGGCTTCTAAAGGCTGAAAATGATCAGGAAAAGATTTTTTCCTTCAGATCCTCCAATATATCAGAAGGAACCAGTCCTTTTAACATCTTGATTTTAGCCCAGAGAAACTAATTTTAAATTTCTGACCTCAAAAACTTTAGAAAAATAAATTAGTGTTTTCCTAAGCTAGCAAGATGGAGAAGGAAATGATGACCCACTCCAATATTCTTTCCTGGGGAAGCCCATGGACAGAGGAGCCTGGCAGGCTACAGTCCATTGGCTTGCAAAGAGTCAGACATGACTTAACAACTAAATAACCACAACAGGCAAGCAAGAAGGGGCTAGCAATCTACTCCAGTATTCTTGCCTGGAGTATCCCATGGATTAGCCTGGCAGGTTTCAGTCCATAGTTTGCAGAGAGTTGGACGACTAAGCATCTAACACTCATTTTCAAGCCAGCAAAGGTTCCCAGATGGTTCACTGGTAAAGAATCCACATGACAATGCAGGAGATGATGTGAGTTTGATCCCTGGGTCGGGAAGATCCCCTGAAAGAGAACATGGAAACCCACTTCAATATTCTTGCCTGGAGAATCCCATGAACAGAGAGGCTGGTGGGTTACAGTCCATGGGGTCACAAAAGAGTTGGACATGACTCAGCAACTGAACAACAAGAAGCTAGCAAATTGGCATCAATTGTTTATAGCAGCCGGAGAAGGCAATGGCAACCCACTCCAGTACTCTTGCCTGGAAAATCCCATGGACGGCGGAGCCTGGTAGACTGTAGTCCATGGGGTCACAAAGAGTTGGACACTTACTGAGAGACTTCACTTTCACTTTTCACTTTCATGTATTGGAGAAGGAAATGGCAACCCACTCCAGTGTTCTTGCCTGGAGAATCCCAGGGACGGCGGAGCCTGGTGGGCTGCCATCTGTGAGGTCGCACAGAGTCGGACACGACTGAAGCAATTTAGCAGCAGCAGCGGTTTATAGCAGCAGTAGGAAACTAATACACTATGCCTTTTCAATGTCCCTTCTGTCTAGAAGCCATTTGTTGTTCTTTGCCTGATTAATTACTGATTATATCAGATTGACACAGTCTCC
This sequence comes from Capricornis sumatraensis, assembly GCF_032405125.1. Taxonomy (NCBI): domain Eukaryota; kingdom Metazoa; phylum Chordata; class Mammalia; order Artiodactyla; family Bovidae; genus Capricornis; species Capricornis sumatraensis. The sequence continues at coordinate 65,746,227 of NC_091081.1, read as the reverse complement.
CCACATTCTTTCTGCTGGAAATCCTAGGTAGGAAGTTATCTGCTTACTTAGCTCTAGCTCATGCCTTTATCATAGCACTTACCTAATTTTCTTTAAAATTGTCCCTTAAGGCTCTGCCCACTCAAAATATGCATAATGCTCTGATGACAAAACAACCTTCTTACTAATATTTTTGGTTTGTTTAGCAACTAGAATAGAATTTGGAAAAGAGTTAACAGTAAATCTTTGTATAATTGATTTTCTTATATAAGATTTTCAAGTGTTTTAGAGCATATGCTATTTTTGAGAAATTTTAAATTAAAACATTTAATCTAATGAGATTGACATGTATACACTATTATATATAAAATAGATAACTAATAAGAACCTAATGTATAACACAGGAAATTCTACTTGGTGCTCTGTGGTGACCTAAATGGGAAGGAAAACCAAAAGAGGGGATATATGTATATATGTAGCTGATTCACTTTGCTATACAGCCAAAACTGACATAGCAGTGTAAAGCAACTATATACTCCAATTAAAAAAATAATAATACAGTGCCAAGGTCAAGAACCTGACCCCAGGGTGAGCAGCCCTTATCTCTATTTTTAGTTCCAGAAGAGTTAATTCCTCAGGTTAACTCCCACAAATGAAGGCTGGTATGTGCCAGGCCTGCTGTATCTTTGTTCTACTCCATCCACTGTGACAAGAACAGAGTAAAGGACAAAGTAGGTGATTAAGTAGTTAATACCACTAGGGGATTGTAAGCAGAGAAAATGTGGGAGACCCCTGTAAGTTGATGATTACTCCAGAAAATAGGTTTGCTTCACTACAAAACCAAGCAGGCTTACTTAGCAACAAAACCATGCAGCAAAAGCACAAGGTATGCCCCTCAACAGTAAAACGATGGTGCCATGACACCCACATCTTGCCCAGTGAGCTTCGTAAGTTAGTGATCCCTAGGACATGCTCTCTGCGCACAGGAAAAATGAAAATTTGTGCACCTAGCTTTACCATGTAGAAACAGGAAAACTCCTTTGCATCAGGAGGAGCAGATGATGAAAGCACGCCATCTACTCAAGACAGACAGAGAAGGTCTTCTCCCTCTCCCCACTTTCCTTTGTTTATAAAACTGGAGCCCAGTAAGTTCTTGGGGCACAAAACTTCTCACCTGCCTGCTGTAAACCTCACATGCATCTTCTTCTAAAAAATCACTTATCTATCAAATAAAATAATAAAAAAATAAAAATCTTAAGAAAATCTTAAAGTGTAAAAATTTAAAAGTTTAAGTTTGACTCTGAGTCAAACAAGATAATTTATGCATACATACATATATGCATATCTATCTATATTTACAAAAAGATATTCTAATTTTCAGTGGCATCCAGCTTCAGAAAATACTGATGATAGATGATCTGGATGCTAGATGGCAAGTGGGAGAGATAATCCAGGATTGGTAGCCTCAGTTTAACTGACTACACTATTTGCTGTTCACCTGAAACTGTCACAATGTTGTTAAGTGGCTATACCCCAATACCAAATGTTTTTGGTGTTAAAAACATAAAAATAAAATAAAAATTTAAGTGACTACAGTAATGACCTCAAGAGTTAGAAAGAACAGTAGAAATGAAAAAAATCAGATAATCCTAATCCTTCAAATATTGATACACATAAATTAGATACTCTTGAATAAAAAACAATATTATGAGTTTTCTGAAGAGCCCATTGTTTCATTTATGTGCTTATTTGTCTTCACTCTGATGAGAATAGATCACACTATTTGTTTATTGAATGAATCTCTTAAAAATAAATAATGTAATTTTCCTTTCTTGCTTAGGAGTCAGAAAAACAACAATATGTGGAAAATGTAGTTTTTAAAAATTTATAGCTTCAAGTTGACTCTATGTTTATTGACACCTGAAATTATGTCAGCCATTATCTTTGCTTTGTCTTTTATTCTTGTTGTGGATAGAGCTCTTTCTGTTATGTACCTAGAGATAGTATCAAGGAGCCAAGTATAAATTCTAAGAACATCAACTAATTAGAAGAATCTAAAGTGAGTCAGGGAATATCTCAGGTAGATTTCAGTGGACATGGCGTTCTGTCTGCTTCTGGGACTGATTTTGTGTCAGTTTTGACAACCACAACTTTATAATAAAGGAGAGCACCCAAAGAAGAGGAACAAAGGCTTGTTATGTGACTATGGAGAAGGAAATGGCAACCCACTCCAGAATTCTTGCCCGGGAAACCCCACGGAAAGAGAAGCCTGGTGGGCTACAGTCCCTGGGGTCACAAAGAGTTGGATATAATATAGCAACTAAATAACAATATGACTATGCTTTGTGGGATTATTCTTCCCCAGGGACTGTAATATTGCAAAATTTAACTAAATATTTTGTATGGATAAAATGAGTTTTGTAATTCAAGTTATACTAAGCAGAGGCCTATCAGTTCAGTTCAGTTCAGTTGCTCAGCTGTGTCCGACTCTTTGCGATCCCATGAATCGCAGCACGCCAGGCCTGCCTGTCCATCAACAAATTCTGGAGTTCACTCAGACTCACGTCCACCGAGTCAGTGATGCCATCCAGCCATCTCATCCTGGGTTGTCCCCTTCTCCTCCTGCCCCCAATCCCTCCCAGCATCAGAGTCTTCTCCAATGAGTCAACTCTTCGCATGAGGTGGCCAAAGTACTGGAATTTCAGCTTTAGCATCATTCCTTCCAAAGAAATCTCAGGGCTGATCTCCTTCAGAATGGAGTGGTTGGATCTCCATACCCATAAGTATTTATTGCTATTTGGCTGCATGATATTATTGCATTAAAACTGTTGTATTGCTAATGGTTAAGGATGCAAACACCAACTCAATGAAAAGTCTTCTTTGTAATCATTGGGGTTTTCAGATTAACAAGCTTTCAAATAGTTTAAACACACGTACAAGATGGCATGTTTATGAAAGCATTTTGGTTATTTGAATAATATTTGCAGGAGGATTTTGAGAATGTGGGAGGAGGTGCTAAGGGCACTATTTCCTATTTGCTTATCTGTGTATTGTCAAACAAAAGTTTTTAGAGCTAAAAATTGTCATTTAGACTCCAATTTTCACATATACAAAGTGCTATACCTGTGTATCCTGCCCTAGAAGCAGCAAAGGCAGGCATCTATCTAGATAAAAATGTTTCAAAAGGTCACTTTCAGTACCATTATAAATGCACGACATGGAAATTCCCATCATTGTTTGACCTGTAATAAGCCATTCTGTTTTGAGAAAAACATTATTATATCATAAATTAAAATGATGGAAATTAAAAACTGCATTAAGCACTGCAAAAGATTATCTTCTGATCTCTCAAGACTGTAGCCTAAGTTAGGAGATTATATACTATTATCAACCTATAGGTCTCTTCCACACTGAGATGCAGATGAGAAAGAGAACACATATTTATTGGAAGTCCCCAGCCTTCAGCTTTTCCTGAGAACTGTAAGATGAAAAAGTGCATTTTATCTGAGCATGATGAACTATGGAGTACTATGAGTAAGAGAGAGTGAAGGGTGAAGGCATGGGCTCTAAAGCCACCATAGCCACTTGTCTTGAAGCACACTTATCACAAAGGAGTTTACTTGGCAAACTTGTGCAAACATTTTGTGAAAAATCCACATATCTATCTGCTCATACTTCAGGGGAGAAACCAGAGAAGGTATGATTCTGCATCTACAATTATTTAGCCAAGTTACAAAGACGTGATAAGCCCACTGTCTCTCCAGCTACTTTGTCTTCACCATCAGCAGCATCAGATTAATGTGCAGAGAAGAATGCTGCTGCTGTTTAGTTGCTCAGTCCGGTCCAACTCTTTGTTACCCTTTGGACTGAAAGGTGTAGAGAATGTGATATGCACAGGCCTGTACAATTCATGGGGTCGCAAAGAGTCAGACACGACTGAGCAACTGAACTGTACTATAATAAACAGGGCTTCTTTGAAAAATAAGAATGACTTTCTTATCACCCCCAGGTGAAGGGCTGGGAGCAGTAAAAAGTACATCTTGGAAAAACATCTTGAAAACAACATGTTGAAATATTGATGTGACTGATGGAAAACGATTAGTGAATGTTCCCATAACTAGAGCCTTGAGGGAGTTGCTGAGAAAGAGTGTCACTAGCCTAAGGGCTAAACAGAGTCATGAAAGGCCTGAAGGTTTGACATTGAGGACTGTGCATTGTATATCTTTATTCCTGATCTGAGATTGTATAGAACAGATACCTCTATGACATGTACAAGGAAGTAGATATTAACAATAAAAGGCATGCAAGGATTAGGATCTGGGCTTTTGCCTATGAAGGGCATCAGCCTCCTGAACCCCACCTTATTTCTGAGTCTTATTTTTCTTTATTCTTCTGCAGTACCACTCCCTCAGGTGGGTTCATTGTTTGGGCTGGTCCTGACACAAATCTCCTCTGTCCATGGGATTTCCCAGGCAAGAATACTGGAGTGGGTTGCCTTTTCCTATTCCAGGAGATCTTCCCAACCAAGGATCAAACTCAAATGTCCTGAATTGGCAGGAAGGTTCTTTATCACTGCACTACCTAGAAAGCCCATCTGCTCCTAAATGTGGAAGAAGGTATTCAAGTTATAAGATGAAACTGTGATTAACTAGGTTTCATTTGTCCCTCCACTTTAATGTTCCACTCACACTAACCAGGTCTACCTCATTGAGTTTTCAGAATTTTTTGCTTCAGGTTTTCTACTGAGGTGAAGACACAGAAAGAATGAGATTGTCTCTAGACTTCCTGTTCCAAAACAATGCACTGAAGCCTACAACAAAGATTGTAGTTTTATTAAAGTTCACTGTTTTAATATGCAAAAACAATACTAGTTTGAAAATTAAGCTGTTGAATTTATATGTGAAGACCATTCACAACATTCCTCTTCCATAATTTTAATCTATATTGTGGTCTGCCGGAATGTCTCTTTATTTAATTTCTGATATTCCCGGGTAGCATTAGTGGTAAAGTACCTGCCTGTCAATGCAGGAGACATAAGAATAGCAGGTTCAGTCCCTGACTGGGGAAGATCCCTTGGAGGAGAGCAGGGCAACCCATACCAGTATTCTTGCCTGGAGAATCCCCATGGACAGAGGAGCCTTGTGGGCTACATACAGTCCAGAGGGTAACAAAGAGTTGGACACAACTGAAACGACTTAGCACGCACATTGGTCATTTTTGTTCAAATATTTTTCTTTGTCAAAGTTGCTAGCAGTTTGCTAATTTTATTTATTTCGATGAACCAGGTTTTGGCTTCAAAGAGTGTCTTTTGATTTCTTTTTGTTTATTTGTTTTATATTGTATTGATTGCTGATTTTATTATTCTATTTCTTCTGCTTGCTTTGCATATATTTCGATCTTATTTTCCTAACTTTTTAAAAGAGGAACTTAGATTATTGTTTTGAGATTCTTGTTCTTTTTGAATATAAACATTTAGTGCTATGGATTTTCCTTTAAGTAAATGATCTTATTGAACTAGTCAAGACCTTCACTAAGGTGCTGATATGGTACAAGGTTGTAATAATGCACATACTTGTTTATTTTAAAGGGAATGTATCTAATTTCAACATTAACAATTATGTGAAGCTTTTGGAGATGAGCTTTAGAAGAATACAAGCATTTATTAATCTAACAGTTGCACTATATATGGGTGTGGAATTTTGGCAACTGCGCTTACTGTTATTTTTATATCATTCTGTTTTTGTTTCCTCCCTTAGCTGGTAAATCTTGTTAATTATTCAATTTATTTGTGGATTTTCTAAAATTAAGCAATACTTCCACAAACCTGTCCATAATAACATATACTCATGCATTATTTTTTTTAATTTTGCAATTGTCAGAATTTGATTGCTAGTATTTTATTTATGACTTAGTATAAATGTACATGAGTAATTGTGTGTTGTAATTTTCCATTCTTGGACTGGCCTTGAATGGTTTTGGTGTCTTCATAGAATGGTTTGGAGAGTATTTGCTAGAAAAGTTTGTGTAACTTGGCTCTGAGATTCCTTCAAAATTGTTGGAATATGTGCATAAAATAGTTTTGATTTTTATTTTCTTTCTGGGAAAAAGCTGTAAATTCAATTCATTTCCTCTATTTTTCTTCAGTTTTTAATTAGCTGTATTTTCTAGATTTTGTCCACTAAATGAAAGTTTTCAAATTTATTAATATAAATTGCTTTATTAACATTGCAATGAGTATTGTATCTATAGTTTTCTTTTGTTTAATATCTACTAGAATTTATTAATCTCCCCCCAGTAAGTATTTCTCCCCTTCTCATGAATTTTTCAAAATTTCCATTTTAATATTCTTTGTTAAAATTTTAGCATTGTTGTTCTTTTTTAAAAAATAATGCATTAATTTTTTGTATCTGTGTCTTCTTTCCTTTTTTACATTTGGTTTTGTTTGGTTCTTTTTCTAACATTTTAAGTTGAAACTTAGGTCTTTAATTTTTAGAAAAAAAATATTTTTTCAGATACAATCATTTAAGATTAGAAGCAATTTATTGAAGAAACATTTTCATGCAGTTCAGTTTTATATATTGTGTTTTCGCTAAAACTCAAAGTAAATTTGTTCATTTGGATTTTGTCTTCACTTCATGGTTATCTATAAGTGTGCTATTAATTTTCAAATACATAAGGACTTTTTATGTCCAGTTTTATTGACATCCTACTCAATATTTTACTTGTTTCATTTGCTCATTTGTATGACTTCATAAAATATAGGTTCTATGACCATGTAGGTCTAAAAATAATGTTTATTTTCAAATTGTTGGTTGCTGGATTCTCTATATTAGTATTAAATAAAACTAGTTCAACATATTGTTAAGGTCTTATATATCTCTGATAATTTTTGTCTTAGAACAATCATAAATAAGAGAAGAGCTTTGAAATATCACAATATGATAATGCTTACTTTTCCTCCTATAGTTCTATGTGATTCAATATAATTTGAGTCTATTTAATTATATGATCACTAGTTTAGTGATATTATATGTGCTAGTAAATCAGAATGTCATTTTGTAGTAACAGGTACTGTACTTTTCCACTTTGATTAGAATTTTCTTGATACATCTATTTTCTTTATTTAACTTTCCATAATTTCATTTTTTAATGTTTTAGGCCTCTATTAAATAGTATATAGGTGAATTTAATATATCTGACAATCTCTGGCTTTAAATTAGTGACTTTAAAAAATTTGCATTAATTGTAATAGTCAATTTAAATTTTCCCTTATCTACTTTTTGCTTTCCTTTGTGAATTTCATTTTTGCTCCTTTTTTCCCTCTACCATGACCATTCAGGATTGATTTAGGGTATTTTTTTTTTAATCCTCATTCAGAAATTTTGCAGTCTTATTTTCTAAGTTTAGTGAAAACTTTGAATATTATAATGAATATTTAAAAACTAAAATTATTACCTTATGTATCTTTCTTAGCAACATTAGGAAACTAGAACATTTTTGACTATAGTTACTGGTTTCTAAATTTACATAGTTTTACATTCTTATTGTAGTTCTTTTTTTTCTTTAACTCTGTAATATTAGGTATTAATTTAATTATTATTTTATATGCTTTGTCTAGCTCTGCTTAAATGTTTGCCAATTTATTTTCTGAATATTTTCTTTTTCTGCCAGGATGTCATTTCTTCAGATTTGTTTCATTTTGGCTTTCTCATTGTTTTAAAAATCCATTTTTTTGGTTCAGTGTACTATCTTAACTAAAATGTTCAGTTCAGTTCAGTCGCTCAGTTGTGTCCGACTCTTTGCGACCCCATGAATCGCAGCACGCCAGGCCTCCCTGTCCATCACCAAATCCTGGAGTTCACTCAGACTCACGTCCACCGAGTCAGTGATGCCATCCAGCCATCTCATCCTGGGTCGTCCCCTTCTCCTCCTGCCCCCAATCCCTCCCAGCATCAGAGTCTTTTCCAATGAGTCAACACTTCGCATGAGGTGGCCAAAGTACTGGAGTTTCAGCTTTAGCATCAGTCCTTCCAAAGAAATTCCAGGGTTGATCTCCTTCAGAATGGACTGGTTGGATCTCCTTGCAGTCCAAGGGACTCTCAAGAGTCTTCTCCAAGACCACAGTTCAAATGCATCAATTCTTCAGCGCTCAGCCTTCTTCACAGTCCAACTCTCACATCCATACATGACCACAGGAAAAACCATAGCTTTGACTAGATGGACCTTAGTTGGAAAAGTAATGTCTCTGTTTTTGAATATGCTATCTAGGTTGGTCATAACTTTTCTTCCAAGGAGTAAGCGTCTTTTAATTTCATGGCTGCAATCACCATCTGCAGTGATTTTGGAGCCCCCAAAAATAAAGTTTAACACTGTTTCTACTGTTTCCCCATCTATTTCCCATGAAGTGATGGGACCGGATGCCATGATCTTCGTTTTCTGAATGTTGAGCTTTAAGCCAACTTTTTCTCTCTCCTCTTTCACTTTTATCAAGAAGCTTTTTAGCTCCTCTTCACTTTCTGCCTTAAGGGTGGTATCATCTGCATATTTCTCCCTGCAATCTTGATTCCAGCTTGTGCTTCTTCCAGTCCAGCGTTTCTCATGATGTACTCTGCATAGAATTTAAATAAGCAGGGTGACAATATACAGCCTTGACGTACTCCTTTTCCTATTTGGAACCAGTCTATTGTTCCATGTTCAGTCTTAACTGTTGCTTCCTGACCTGCATACAGATTTCTCAAGAGGCAGGTTAGGTGGTCTGGTATTCCCATCTCTTTCAGAATTTTCCACAGTTTCTTGTGATCCACACAGTCAAAGGCTTTGGCATAGTCAATAAAGCAGAAATAGATGTTTTTCTGGAACTCTCTTGCTTTTTCCATGATCCAGCGGATGTTGGCAATTTGATCTCTGTTACTCAATCTAAATTTTCCTATTAGGTGTATATTTAGTTTTCTCTCTATATAAATATGTCTGGAAATTTATCAGAGATAAACTATTCGATTATTGCCTTTTTTTCTCTTAATTCTATTTCCTCCTTGAAAGAGCCCAAATGAATAATAAAAAAATTTCAGTTCACCTTGTATATATCTTATCATCTTTTTCTTATTTCCTAAACCCTATGTTCTGAATATTTCCTCTAGCATATTTCCTCCTCAGCTGAGGTCAGTTTGTCTTTATCTCATTTATAAGGTTTTATTTTTATTTCAAATCTGTATATTTTCATTTTATCATCCTTATGGTTTGTTTTAAATCTGCCTGATTAATTGTTAATGGTACCCACTTACTTTGATTAAATAATTCACTCATTTGTTTCATCTAAACATTTAATCCATGATTAGGTCATATTTCTAAACTAGTGACTTTATTTTCTAAATGTTCTTGATAGTTTAAATCTATTTTGTTTGTTTCTGATATATCTCATTCAAGGTGGCTTTTTTCCTATATACATAGAGATCATCATTTATAATTTCTTTTGAATTTTGGAAGACCTGAAGGTATAAACTGAAGCTGTTTTTCTACAGAGGGTGGCTGAGTTGGGGTTGGTGAATAGGCATAGAATATGTTATCAGTGTCCTTCAGAGTCTTAAGTTTACTGTGGAAATTGTTATCAATTCTTGCTCATTAGGCTGATGCTGATATTGGCATTTGCTTTCAGAGTAACCAACATATTGCATTTGCTTGGAGAAGGCAATGGCACCCCACTCCAGTACTCTTGCCTGGAAAATCCCATGGACAGAGGAGCCTGGTAGGCTGCAGTCCATGGGGTCACTAAGAGTTGGACACGAGTGAGGGACTTCACTTTCACTTCTCACTTTCATGCATTGGAGAAGGAAATGACAACCCACTCCAGTGTTCTTGCCTGGAGAATCCCAGGGATGGGCGAGCCCGGTGGGCTGCCGTCTATGGGGTCGCACAGAGTCGGACATGGCTGACGCTACTTAGCAGCGGCAGCAACAAAGCTATCTATTGGTGTCAATTTATAAGTTTTGTTTGTTCTGGAGCAGTGTATCTATTATGTTTTATAGACCCAGAAGTGTATTAAAGTTAAATGCATTCTGCTTTATACATTTGTAAAACAAATACTCTATGGATCACTAGTTGGCCATATTCCCAGGGCAAAGAGATACACACCCACATACACATAGCACACATAAAAAGAGAGAAGAGGAAGTTATACTGCATTGTGGCTTCAGGGAATTTGCACCTTTAGCTCTTTCTCTTTGCAATGATCTAAACCTCCAGACTTCCCCTTCTTCCCCACCAGGCACACACGAACGCACCCCTCACCTCCCAGGACATTGCATAGTCCTAACCCATATTTTCAGATCTCTCTCAGTGTGCTAGATTAGGTCCCACTATTGTATGTTCTCATTGTAACTTTTCCTCCATAGCATACAAAACTGTAATTAGATAAATGACATGAACAAAGGAGCTCTTTCATCTCTTTAACATCATCATATCCTTAGCAACACAGCTCCTGTCCTCATTAATATTATTAAGTGAACAAGTTAAAAGAAGTGGACAAAGAAATATAACAACTAGTAGAGATGGCATTTCCATAAATACTGAATTTGAGCTCATTCAAATTAGATGAATCTACTGAATTTGAAAAGTCTCTTCACTATTGAAAGTACAAAGCACACGTAAGTTCCAAAATGCCTTGGAAGCCAATGTTATTTAAAATCTAATTTTGATTAGCTAAACAGCAATCGAAACTGAGAATTCAGTTGTAAAAGACCATATTAAGGCTATTCTGTAAAATATGCAGAAGGTCTATATCCTACTAAAAACATTCCTTGAATATATCTCCTAGAGAAATAGATACCTGATTTGTATAGATTTAATAAATAACAGACATAAATAGTTACTATAAATAATAACACTGATTATCCTGTGTAATCAAACCCTTCACCTGCTGAGATATGCAGTGCATTTATGCAGATCAGCTGTAGGCCTTTCATCCATGAAATTATAGAATGTATAATGTGATGGGCCATGATATATTCAGTGTAATTGCTTATTTATAAAAAGAGCTATCAACAGCCCACTTTAAATAAATTCAGAAATCACCGTAGGGCATTTAGAAATGAATATTTTATATGACATTTTAAAAAGATTATGAGCATTTCTTTGAACAGTAAAATTAATGGCTGTTTCGCTGTTTAAACTCATCCAATGTAGATTCAGGATAATAGCATATAAACTGTAATTACTGTATTTGTGTTTTAATTAGGAATAACCATCTACCTTGCTAGCAATGCAAATCTTTTACCTAAAATATCAATAAAGGGAAAACAAATTAATGTGTTAAATATCCTCATGGATCTTTTGAAAGCAAGTATATTTAATAGTAACTGTCTGTATGCTTATCTGTCTACCTACCTACTCACACATCTATACTTTATCACATAGTTTTAAGTAAATTTCCCACAAATAATCAAACATTTTGAACCTCAAATGTAATGTTTAAAAACCTAACACTATTAACATAATCAGAAACACCTCACATTTTCAGTCTTTAATCTTTAGTATAAATGTATTTTACAGGAGTCTGAGCTGCATTACAAAGTTAGAATTAACATTAAATCCTCATATTTCCAAACTCAAGGTGAGAGAAGGTCAAGAATAATGATCTTGGAGTCTAGAATTAACTAAAGAATATTACTGAATCATTCACAATAGTTATTGTCCCAGCAGAAGAAAGGGCACACTAAAATTTGTGAAATACTGGAGGATAGAAATAATTCTTTTTATAAAACAATTCATCAGAGATTGATTAAAAATCCTCAGAGAGCCACAAAGTTATCTACATATTCCTGTTTATTCTTTGAGCAAAAATTATTCTCAATGCATTCTTTTGTACATGTTTTTTTGCCATGTTGACATGAGAAATCATTAAGATGATAACAGATGTCTTTAAATATATCTTAATTTTTTTTCTGCTGATATTAGTATGTAATCTCATACATAGATCTTTGGTTGTCATGCTTAGAAGTAAACCCAGTGCTGTGAAAGATATAGATGACATAGAAAACAGTATCTGAGGATCTCTTTTATTCCTCAAACAATTTCTACATTTAGAGAGTCTTTGAAAACTTTCTTTAAAAATCAAAGACATATTTACTCTAAAAGTAAATGATGTTCTGGTGAAGTATCAAGTTTACATTGTCAAGATAGGCTCAGAAGAACAACTTATAAAAAGCAATCAAATTCATACTATTTATTCTATTCATACTATTTGTTACTGTAATTACATATTATTTTAAAACTAATACTGAAGATAAAGGATGAAGACAAAGTGAATAGGAACTCTAAAATGTATGGAATTAACATCAACTTTGTGAGAATCCAGAAATAAGGCGATAGGCAATGGCATCTATTTGCATCAGATATTTGACTTCTTTTTCATAAGAAATGCAACTGATAGAATTGTAGGAAGTACAAGCTCTAGGACAGTTAAACTTGTCTATCTAAGAATTCCATGAACATGAGTGAGAATCAAGCCAATTAAAAGTAAGTACCTATAGCTGATTTACTTCATTTTGCAGCAGAAACTAACACAACCTTTTAAAGCAGTTATACTCCAATTAAAAAAAAAAAAAAAGACTTCCCTTGTGGCTCAGATGGTAAAAGCATCTGCCTACAATGCAGGAGACAGGGATTCGATCCCTGGATAAGGAAGATCTGGTGGAGAAGGAAATGGCAACCCACTCCAGTACTCTTGCCTGGAAAATCCCATGGATGGAGGTACCTGGTAGACACAAGTATTCTGAAACATGTGTAGGTATTAACTGCCAAGCAGGAGATATGGGTTTGATCCCTGGGTCAAGAATATACACTGGAGAAGGAAATGGCAACCCACTCTAGTATTCTTGCCTGGGAAATCCCATGGACAGAGGAGAATGGTGGGCTACAGGCCATGTGGTTACAAAGAGTTGGATATGACTTAACTACTCAGAAATACCAACAATAATTTAAACTAATTTCTCTAGAGAGCAGTGAACAGTGAAAGTCTCAAGTTCTTTGATTATACAGAGGCTTACAGGACTTCCAAAACCTGGAGAAACTAAGGAGTGAATGCTTGGATATACTTGTCTCAGTGTCCTCTGTCCCCATTCACATACTATGCAGGATTATTTGACTAATTTGAAACTAGATCTGTCCATAAGGGGAAAGGAAAGAAGGAAAAAGAGATATCTTCTCCTTCAAATTGAACCCTTAATATTTATTTCAGTTTGACACCTCTTTCCTCCAACAATTAAATTCAAATAGTAAAGAAGACCAAAATAGAAATTGATTTCAAATTATTAAAAAATAGATAAAAATCAGAGTGAGCCTATTAATTTCATTTTCTCTGTATGCATTCTAAAAACCACTAAACACTTTCTTATTTTCAATCCATTAATTTGTATAGCTGCTGCTGCTGTTGCAAAGTCACTTCAGTAGTGTTTGACTCAGTGTGACCCCATAGACGGCAGCCCACCAGGCTCCCTGTCCCTGGGATTCTCCAGGCAAGAGCACTGGAGTGGGTTGCCATTTCCTTCTTCGATGCATGAAAGTGAAAAGTGAAAGTGAAGTCATTCAGTAAGTGTCCAACTCTTAGCAACTCCATGGACTGCAGCCTACCAGGCTCCTCTGTCCATGGGATTTTCCAGGCAAGAGTACTGGAGTGGGTTGCCATTGCCTTCCACAATTTATATAACAGTGTAACATTAACTTTATGATATTATATTTTAACATGTTCTCAAATATTGCAGAACTGAGTACAAAGTAAAGAGATATATAAAAATGGAATGGTGATCCTTTTATATTGGAAACATACAGAACATGTTTCTCATTATATACTTACGAATTATGTTTGAGTTTAATTTCTGTGTGTTCACATGTCCTGTAGGACAATAGTAAATAAAAAAGAAGTTTGGCATGAGCATAGGAACACTTTCCACGGTTATACACCCAGGCTCAGTGCAGAAAAATTAAGCAAAATTGCCTATTTCCCAGTTTCTCCTAGAAGGAATTTGACTACATACTTCCCTAGCTGCTGCCTGAGGGTCTGACTTTCTGACTGAATCCTCCCCAAAATAAATGGTTCTTGGAATATCCTCAACTACAGGGAACCACTAGTAACAAAGATGATGGCTTGGGCAATCACAAAGTTTTGGGAAACATGGATGAAAATGGAAGGAATTATGTGAGGTGAAATAAACCAAAAAGAGAAAGACCAATACTGCATGGTGTTATTTACATGTAGAATCTAAAAAACAAAGTCAAACTCATATAAATAGCAAATAAAATGGTGGTTGCCAGTGGCTGGGAACTGTGGGAAATAGAAAAAGTTTGGTAAAAGGGTACAATTTTTCAGTTATATGATGAATGAGGTCTGAGGATCTAATGTATCTCCTGATAACTATAGTTGATAATACTGTATTACCTAACTGAAATCTGCTGAGAGAGTAGAGCTTAAGTGCTCTCTCTCTCTCACACACACACACAGATTAAATATGAGATGTGTTAATTAACTGTGACAGTTCTTCCACAATGTGTACATATATCATCCCTCTTCACATTATGTACTTTTAAACATATTGCAATTCTAATTGTACCTCAATATAGAATTTTCTACATTTTTTATTTCCTGTTTATATAAGGGAAATTTTCTGTGGAAAACTAAAGAACAGTACACATGGACTTCAAGATTATATCAGGAAGGTTGAAAATGTCATATGACCAACCAACATGGAAAGAGAATTTTTCATTTTGCATGTTTTATCATAATGTATTCACAAGATTTGCTTCCTATTTTAATATGCTCTTTAATTTCCTGTTTCTTTGTGCCTGGGTGGGGGTGGTAGTGGGGCAAATAAAGTGACTTGTGAAATAATATATTGTGGAATGAAACTTTATTTAACTCCTATTCACACACACACACACACACACACACACACACATACACAAACAGTATTTGACATCTAATACATATTTTTCATGTAAGAGTAGCTTTTAACCTGTGATTTACACTAATTTTTTTTTTTTGCAACATAAATACTACAACCATCGGAGAATTAAATAAAGCATGACCATTTTTCCCAAAGTATTTTTAATAATGTTTTAAATGTAATGTTTTAAAAACAACAGAAATGAGAACACCTTGCTTTTGGCTAAGTGAAAATGATTTTAAACTTCTGGCTTCCAGAAACTGTGAGAGAATAATTTTTTATTGCTGATTTAAGCCACCAAGTTTATAGCGTTTGTTAGAGTAGACACAAAAAACTACTCACTAGTTATTATTACTCACAAACCTTTGTACAGGACGTCCTTATGGTACACTAGTTAGGATTCCTTGCTTCCCCTGCAAAGGGGTTGAGTTCCATCCCTAGTGAGGAAACTAAGATTCCACATGCCATGCAGTGCAGCCAAAATTAAAACAAACAAACAAACAAAACCTATGGACAAATTTAGGTTGATCAAGAACTCACTGCTTTAAAATTTGAATCCAAAAATATACTGTATGTATTCATTCCTGTAATACAGTATCAGGCATTCACTTTTTGATGAAGCATTGAAACTAGTAGTCCTTTTTCTAAAGCCCGAGAAAATCAATAAAGATTTCAGACCTCAAGTAATACATCAACCAGACAAGACAAATTCAAAATAGCTCACCTTGTATTAATGGGGGAAGAAAGTATATTTAGTTTCCCAAAGCAATTTCAAAATGAGAAAAAAATATAGCACTTAAACATAGATATGTGAATGCACTCCTTCTGCTTCTAAGTCTGGGTGGATTTTTAAAATTCTAAATCATGCATTTAAAAATGTGTACTTTATAAAAATATAAATTTAAGTTATAAATATTTATATTACAAAGTTTATGCATTGTTTTATATTATATTTAGCACATTTTATGCAATATATTAAAATAATTTTGCCATCATTTAGAAAGTTGTAACTTTTTTCTACTTTTAGCATTAGGCTGATTTGTAAGGTTTTCTAGAAAAGGAAATGAAAACCTCAGTTTTCACAACTGGCAAGAATGCATTTACTTGAACTCATTTATCTTCCTTATAAAGAATATCTGTCCTTGGATATTTTAAAATATGTCAGCAACAAGGACTTGTAGAAAAAAACACTACATGAAGCGTGTGAAAGTCTGAATTTATAGTTCTAGTTTTAATACTGTTTACATGCAAACCAAGAAACCTCAGTCTTTTGGAATTTCTGCTTGATATCTATAATACACAGAAACCTCTTTATCTACTTGTAGGATTATTATAAAGATCAAATAAACTAATATGTAAGTCTTTTTAAATCTATATTAGAGTCTACAAAATAATTATCTTATGAGAAAATATCAGTGTACTTATATACTTGATAATTATCTATCAAAAATTATTATGTAATACAATGAAAATTAGAGATACCGAGGGAACATTTCATATAAAGATGGGCACAATAAAGGACAGAAAAGGCAAGGACCTAACAGAAGCTGAATATATTAAGAAGAGATAACAAGAACACACAGAAGAACTATACAAAAATATCTTAACCACCCAGATAATCACGATGATGGGATTACTCATCTAGAGCCAGACATTCTGGAGTGTGAAGTCAAATAGGCCTTAGGTAGCATCACTACAAACAAAGCTATTGCAGGTGATAGAATTCCAGGTGAACTGTTTCAAATCCTAAAAGATAATGCTGGGAAAGTGCTGCACTCAATTTACCAGCGAATTTGGAAAACTCCGCAGTAACCACAGACCTGAAAAAGGTCAGTTTTCATTCCACTCTCAAAGAAGGGCAATGTCAAAGAATGTTCCAACTACTGCACCATTGTACTCGTTTTACATGATAGCAAGGTCATGTTCAAAATCCTGCAATCTAGGCTTCAACAGTATGTGAACCAATAATTTCCAGATGTTCAAGCTGGAGTTTGAAAAGACAGAGAAACAAGAGATCAAATTGTGAATATCCATTGGATCATAGAAAAAACAAGGTCCAATAAAACGTCTACTTCTGCTTCATTGACTATGCGATAGCCTTTGACTGTGTGGATCACAGAAAATGTGGAAAATTCTTAAAGAGATGGGAATACCAGACCACCTTACCTGCTTCCTGAGAAATCTGCATGCAGGTCAAATGTAACAGTTAGAACTGGACATGGAAAAATTGACTGGTTCAAAATTGGAAAGGTGTACAGCAAAATTGTATAGTGTCACCCTGCTTATTAAATTTACACGCAGAGTACATCATGGGAAATGCCAGGCTGGATGAAGCAAAAGCTGAAATCAAGGTTGCCAGGAGAAATATTAATAACCTCACATAAGCAGATGACACCACCTGTGGCAGAAAGCAAAGAGGAACTAAAGAGCCTTTTGATGAAAGGTGAAAAGAGAGAGTGAAAAGTTGGATTAAAACTCACCATTCAAAAAACAAAGATCATGACATCCGGTCCCATCACTTCATGGCTAATAGATGGGAAAACAATGCAATCGGTGACAGGCTTTATTTTCTTGGGCTCCAAAATCACTACAAATGGTGACTGCAGCCATGAAATTAAAAGGAGAGCTATGACAAACTAAAACAGCATATGAAAAAGCATAGATGTTACTTTGCCAGCTAAGGTCCATATAGTCAAAGCTATGGTTTTCCTGTAGTCATGTATGAATGTGAGAGTTGGGCCATAAAGAAGGCTGAGTGCCAAAGAATTGATGCTTTTGAACTATGGTGTTGAAGAAGACTCTTGAGAGCCCCTTGTCCTGCAAGGAAATCAAACCAGTCAATCCTAAAGGAAATCAGCCCTGAGTATTCACTGCAAGGCCTGATGCTGAAGCTGAGGCTCCAATACTCTGGCTACCTCATGTGAATAGCCAACTCATTAGAAAAGATCCTGATGCTGGGAAAGATTGAAGGCAGGAGAGAAGGGGATGCCAGAGAATGCAGTGGTTGGATAGCATCACCAGCTCAATGGACATGAGTTTGAGCAAGCTCCAGGAGATGGTGAAGGACAGGGCAGCACAACGTGCTGCAGTCCATGGGGTCACAAAGAGTCGGAGAGGACTGAGCAACTGAACAACAAAAACAACAAAGACAATGACTATCTGACACAGAAAATAGCATATTAATTGCATATTTAATTTTTTTAAAATAGATATCTTTATTTGTATGGAATTATGCTGTGGGAAAACATCACAGTATGCTATTGTTAACTTGTACTTGAACATTCTAAGAAACTTACACTGAGGTAAACAAAACTCATTTTGCTGCCCTTCCATCATATATGATATTGGTGCCATCTGTTTCAATTCCATGTATGTAGGACCTTATGAGATATGTTGTTATTATTATTGTTTTATGCATCCAAATTTCATTTGGATTTACCTTCCTTTTGAACATTGGTTTTCTTTTCATTCAGAGTTTTGCTAAAATGAATAAAAAGTCTCCAAAAGTTAGTTTTCTTTCTAACACTTTTTTGTTTTGTTTTTTAGGCAAAAAAAAAAAAAAGATATATTTACTCAGCCTTCTTCATTAGCATATCTTCTTGAGTATAGAGTTTTATATGGCAGTTTTTTTTTTCAGTATTATTGGCACTATTCATTCACTAGTATCTAGTTTCCACTGTTGATATATTAAACAGAAAGTCAAACTGACCTTTGAATAAAATTCGTATTTCTTTTCCTCAGCACTTTCAAGGAATTTCTATCTTGCTTTTTTGTAATTTAACAAAAATTGACTACAGTTCTAGTTGCAGTTTTCTTTCTTTCTTGGAATGCTTAGGCCCATTGAATGTATAAACTGTTATCTTCTTAAAAGTCTGAACATTGTCACTTTAATTCCATATATCCAGGATCCTGTGAGATATGTTATTATTAGTCTTTTATAATAATAATAACATTATATTAATACAGTGTTCTGTAATCTGGAAATTGTGTTCTCTGCTTCAATCTCTTTCTTTCTTTTGTAAATCAATTAAATGTATTTAGAATTTCTCACTGGATATTTTGTTTCTCTTACCTAGAAACATTTAAAGACTTATTTTTTTAGAATAGTTTTAGGTTCACAATAAAATTAAGAAGAAAAAACAGAGAGTTCCTAAATATGTCCTGCTTCCCCACATGCATAGCCTCCCCCATTATCAACATCCCCTAGCACAGCAGTATACTTATAACTGATGAACTTACATTGCTACATCTTTACCACCCCAAATCCAAAGGTTATATTATGGTTCACTCTTGGGGTTGTACATTCTATGGATTTGGGCAAATGCATGAAATGTATCTGCTGTTATAATACATAGATAATAGTTTCATTGCTCTAAAAATCCCCTGCAGCCTGTGTGTGTATCCCATTTCTCTCAACACCTAGCAACCATTGATTCCTTTGACTGTCTCCATAGTTTTGCCTTTTCCAGAATGTTATATAGTTGGAATTATAGAGTATGTAGCCTTTTCAGATACTGTCCGAGGCCAGGGGCGGCAGCCGAGAGGAGCTACCCCGCATCTGAGGCCAGGGGCCACGGCAGGGAGGAGCCACCCCATGCTGGAGGCAGCTGGGAGGAGCAACTCGAGAAGTGGTGGCTGCGCGGGGGCAGGAGGGCCTAGAGGAGCTATCCCACATTGAAGGTCAGGAAGGGCCGTGGTAAGGAGATACCCCTCATCCAAGGTAAGGAGTAGCAGCTGTGCTTTGCTGGAGCAGCCGTGAAGAGATACCCCATGCCTAAGGTAAGA
The DNA here is from genome assembly GCF_032405125.1 of Capricornis sumatraensis. Lineage (NCBI taxonomy): Eukaryota > Metazoa > Chordata > Mammalia > Artiodactyla > Bovidae > Capricornis > Capricornis sumatraensis. The sequence continues at coordinate 65,726,530 of NC_091081.1, read as the reverse complement.
GAAACCCAAGTAAGATGGTAGGTTTTGCAAGAGGACATCAGAGGGTAGACACACTGAAACCATACTCACAGAAAACTAGTCAGTCTAATCACACTAGGACCACAGCCTTGTCTAACTCAATGAAACCAAAACATGCCTGCAGGGCAACCAAATGGGCGGGTCAAGGTGGAGAGGTCTGACAGAATGTGGTCCACTGAAGAAGGGAATGGCAAACCACTTCAGTATTGTTGCCTTGAGAATCCCATGAACAGTATGAAAAGGCAAAATGATAGGATACTGAAAGACAAACTCCCCAGGTCAAGGTGCCCAATATGCTACTAGAGATCAGTGGAGAAATAACTCCAGAAAGAATGAAGGGGTGGAGCCAAAACAAAAACAATACCCAGCTGTGGATGTGACTGGTGATAGAAGCAGGGTCAGGTGCTGTAAAGAGCAATATTGCATAGGAACCTGGAATGTCAGGTCCATGAATCAAGGCAAATTGGAAGTGGTCAACAGGAGATGGCAAGAGTGAACGTCGACATTCTCAGAATCAGTGAACTAAACTGGACTAGAATGGGTGAATTTAACTCAAATGACCATTATATCTACTACTGCGGGCAGGAATCCCTCAGAAGAAATGGAGTGGCCATCATGGTCAACCAAAGAGTCTGCAAATGCAGTACTTGGATGCAATCTCAAAAATGACAGAATGATCTCTGTTTAACTCCAAGGCAAACCATTCAATATCACAGTTATCCAAGTCTATGCCCCAACCAGTAAGGCTGAAGAAGCTGAAGTTGAGCGGTTTTATGAAGACCTACAAGACCTTTTAGAATTAACACCCAAAAAAGATGTCCTTTCCATTATAGGGGACTGGAATGCAAAATTAGGAAGTCAAGAAACACCTGGAGTAACAGGCAAATTTGGCCTTGGAATGCAGAATGAAGCAGGGCAAAGACAATAGAGTTTGCCAAGAAAATGCACTGGTCATAGCAAACACCCACTTCCAACAACACAAGAGAAGACTCTACACATGGACATCACCAGATGGTCAACACCGAAATCAGATTGATTATATTCTTTGCAGCCAAAGATGGAGAAACTGTATACAATCAACAAAAACAACACCAGGAGCTGACTGTAGCTCAGATCATGAACTCCTTATTAACAAATTCAGACTCAAATTAAAGAAAATAGGGAAAACCACTAGACCATTCAGGTATGACCTAAATCAAATCCCTTATGATTACACAGTGGAAGTGAGAAATAGATTTAAGGGCCTAGATCTGATAGATAGAGTGCCTGATGAACTATGGACAGAGTTTCGTGACATTGTACAGAGGACAGGGATCAAGACCATCCCCATGGAAAAGAAATGCAAAAAAGCAAAACGGCTCTCTGGGGAGGCCTTACAAATAGCTGTGAAAAGAAGAGAAGTGAAAAGCAAAGGAGAAAAGGAAAGATGTAAGCATCTGAATGCAGAGTTCCAGAGAATAGCAAGAAGAGATAAGAAAGTGATCAGTGCAAAGAAATAGAGGAAAACAACAGAATGGAAAGACTCGAGATCTCTTCAAGAAAATTAGAGATACCAAGGGAACATTTCATGCAAAGATGGGCTCGATAAAGGACAGAAATGATGTGGACCTAACAGAAGCAGAAGATATTAGGAAGAGGTGGCAAGAATACACAGGAGAACTGTACAAAAAAGATCTTCATGACCCAGATAATCACGATGGTGTGATCACTCACCTAGAGCCAGACATCCTGGAATGTGAAGTCAAGTGGGCCTTAGAAAGCATCACTACAAACAAAGCTAGTGGAGGTGATGGAATTCCAGTTGAGCTATTTCAAATCCTGCAAGATGATGCTGTGAAAGTGCTGCACTCAATATGCCAGCACATTTGGAAATCTCAGCAGTGGCCACAGGACTGGAAAAGGTCAGTTTTCATTCCAATCCCAAAGAAAGGCAATGCCAAAGAATGCTCAAACTACCAAACAATTGCACTCATCTCACATGCTAGTAAAGTAATGCTCAAAGTTCTCCAAGCCAGGCTTCAGCAATACCTGAACTATGAACTCCCCGATGTTCAAGCTGGTTGTAGAAAAGGCAGAGGAACCAGAGATCAAATTGCCAACATCCACTGGATCATGGAAAAAGCAAGAGAGTTCCAGAAAAACATCTATTTCTGCTTTATTGACTATGCCAAAGCCTTTGACTGTGTGGATCACAAGAAACTTTGGAAAATTCTGAAAGAGATTGGAATACCAGATCCCTGACCTGCCTCTTGAGAAACTTATCAGCAGGTCAGGAAGCAACAGTTAGAACTGGACATGGAACAACAGACTGGTTCCAAATAGGAAAAGGAGTCCATCAAGGCTGTATATTGTCACCCTGCTTATTTAACTTATATGCAGAGTACATCATGAGAAACACTGGACTTGAAGAAACACAAGCTGGAATCAAGATTGCTGGGAGAAATATCAATAACCTGAGATATGCAGATGACACCACGCTTATGGCAGAAAGTGAAGAGGAACTAAAAAGCCTCTTGATGAAAGTGAAAGAGGAGAGTGAAAAAGCTGGCATAAAACTCAGCATTCAGAAAACAAAGATCATGGCATCCGGTCCCATCATTTCATAGGAAATAGATGGGGAAACAGTGGAAAGAGTGTCAGACTTTATTTTTTTGGACTCCAAAATCACTTCAGATGGTGACTGCAGCCATGAAATTAAAAGATGCTTACTCCTTGGAAGAAAAGTTATGACCAACCTAGATAATATATTCAAAAGCAGAGACATTACTTTGCCGACTAGTCAGGGCTATGGTTTTTCCCGTGGTCACGTATGGATTGTGAGAGTTGGACTGTGAAGAAGGCTGAGCACCGAAGAATTGATGCTTTTGATCTATGGTGTTGGAGAAGAGTCTTGAGAGTCCTTTGGACTGCAAGGAGATCCAATCAGTCCATTCTGAAAGAGATAAGCCCTGGGACTTCTTTGGAAAGAGTGATGCTAAAGCTGAAACTCCAGTACTTTGGCCACCTCATGCAAAAGAGTTGACTCATTGGAAAAGACTTTGATGCTGGGAGGGATTGGGGGCAGGAGGAGAAGGGGACGACAGGGGATGAGATGGCTGGATGGCATCATTAACTCGATGGACATGAGTCTGAGTGAACTCCGGGAGTTGGTGATGGAGAGGGGGGCCTGGCGTGCTGCGATTCATGGGGTGCAAAGAGTCGGACACGACTGAGTGACTGAACTGAACTGAATGTGTGTGTAGGTGGGTCTTCTTGTTTTAATTTGCATTTTCCAGATGACTTATGAAGTAGAACATCTTTTCACATGCTTATTTGCCATCTGTATCTCGTCTTTGGAGAGGAGTCTGTTAAAGTCTTTGATCTGTTTTTGATTGAGTTGTTTCTTTAATTTTTGTTGAGTTTTAAAATCTTTTTGTGTATTTTAGATAACATTTCTTTATCAGACGTGTCTTTTGCAAGTTTTTTCTCCCCATCTGTGGCCTGTTTTTTCATTCTCTTGATGTACTTTTCATCCTTTGCTCACTTTAGTCTATATTCTGGACAATTCTTACTTACTCTCCAGTTTCTTACTTCTCTCCTTAGCTATTTCTAATCTGGGGTGACATCTATCCATCAGATCCAATATTACTTCATTTTATTATTAGAATTTCTATTTGGTTCCTTTTGAAATCTGCACTCCACGTTCCCTGAACAAATATTTTATTCAAGATTTTCAGTTATTTATTTAACAATAGAAATAATAGTTGCTTTACAATCTCTGATGCATTCGAGATATGATTTACAAAATTGGTTATATTATTTTCTATGTCTCACTAGGATGCCTTCATTCTACAAGAGCCTGGTTTTCTTGGCTTATCAGTTCAGTTCAGTTCAGAAGCTCAGACGTGTCCAACTCTTTGTGACACCATGAATTGAAGCACGCCAGGCCTCCCTGTCCATCACCAACTCCTGGAGTTTACACAAACTCATGTCTATTGAGTTGGTGATGCCATCCAGCCATCTCATCCTCTGTTGTCTCCTTCTCCTCCTGTCCCCAATCCTTCCCAGCATCAGGGTCTTTTCTAGTGAGTCAGCTCTTCACATGAGGTGGCCAAAGTATTGGAGTTTCAGCTTCAACGTCAATCCTTCCAATGAACACCCAGGACTGATCTCCTTCAGAATGAACTGGTTGGATCTCCTTGCAGTCCAAGGGACTCTCAAGAGTCTTCTCCAACACCACAGTTCAAAAGCATCAATTCTTCAGTGTTCAGCTTTCTTCACAGTCCAACTCTCACATCGATATATGACCACTGGAAAAACCATAGCTTTGACTAGACGGACATTTGTTGGCAAAGTAATGTCTTTGCTTTTCAATATGCTATCTAGGTTGGTCATAACTTTTCTTCCAAGGAGTAAGCATCTTTTAATTTCATGGCTGCAGTCACCATCTGAAGTGATTTTGGAGTCCAGAAAAATAAAGTCAGCCAATGTATCCACTTTTTCCCCATCTATTTCCCATGAAGTGATGGACCAGATTCCATGATCTTAGTTTTCTGAATGTTGAGCTTTAAGCCGACATTTTCACATTCATCAAGACGCTTTTTAGTTTCTCTTCACTTTCTGCCATAAGGGTGGTGTCATCTACATATCTCAGGTTATTGATATTTCTCCTGGCAATCTTGATTTCAGCTTGTGCTTCTTCTAGCCCAGCATTTCTCATGATGTATGCTGCATATAAGTTAAATACTCAGGGTGACAATATACAGCCTTGACATACTCCTTTTCCTATTTAGAAACAGTCTATTGTTCCATGTCCAGTTCTAACTGTTGCTTCCTGACCTGCATGCAGATTTCTCAAGAGGCAGGTCAGGTGGTCTGATATTCCCATCTCTTTCAGAATTTTCCACAGTTTCTTGTGATCCACACAGTCAAAGGCTTTGGCATAGTCAATAAAGCAGAAATAGATGTTTTTCTGGAACTCTCTTGCTTTTTCCATGATCCAGCGGATGTTGGCAATTTGACCTCTGGTTCCTCTGCCTTTTCTACAACCAGCTTGAACATCAGGAAGTTCACAGTTCACGTATTGCTGAAGCCTGGCTTGGAGAATTTTGAGCATTATTTTGCTAGCGTGTCAGATGAGTGCAATTGTGCGGTAGTTTGAGCATTCTTTGGCATTGCCTTTCTTTGGGATTGGAATGAAAACTGACCTTTTCCAGTCCTGTGGCCACTGCTGAGATTTCCAAATTTGCTGGCATATTGAGTGCAGCACTTTCACAGCATCATCTTTCAGGATTTGAAATAGCTCAACTGGAATTCCATCACCTCCACTAGCTTTGTTCGTAGTGATGCTTTCTAAGGCCCACTTGACTTCACATTCCAGGATGTCTGGCTCTAGGTGAGTGATCACACCATCGTGATTATCTGGGTCATGAAGATCTTTTTTGTACAGTTCTCCTGTGTATTCTTGCCACCTCTTCTTAATATCTTCTGCTTCTGTTAGGTCCACATCATTTCTGTCCTTTATCGAGCCCATCTTTGCATGAAATGTTCCCTTGGTATCTCTAATTTTCTTGAAGAGATCTCGAGTCTTCCCATTCTGTTGTTTTCCTCTATTTCTTTGCATTGATTGCTGAGGAAGGCTTTCTTATCTCTCCTTGCTATTCTTTGGAACTCTGCATTCAGTCGTTTATATCTTTCCTTTTCTCCTTTGCTTTTCGCTTCTCTTCACAGCTATTTTTAAGGCCTCTCCAGACAGCCATTTTGCTTTTTTGCATTTCTTTTCCATGGGGATGGTCTTGATCCCTGTCTCCTGTACAATGTCACGAACCTCTGTCCATAGTTCATCAGGCACTCTGTCTATCAGATCTAGCCCCTTAAATCTATTTCTCACTTCCACTGTATAATCATAAGGGATTATTATTTGCTTATAAGAGTCATTTATTATACTTAAGTGTAAAGAACATTCCTGCCAACACAGGAGACATAAGGATTAGATCCCTGGTAGGGAAGATTGCAGGAGAAGGAAATTGCAAATCAATCCAGTATTGTTGTCTGGAGAATCCAGAGGACAGAGGAGCTGGTGGGTTTACAGTCCTTAGGGTTGCAAACAGTTAGACACGACTGAAACAAAATAGAACATAACAAAATATATTGTAGGAGTGAATTGTATAAAATATAGGAATAAAAAAGTTAATAGAGTTCACTGTCCCTTCTTGAATGATAATCTTTTGTTTCTGTTAGGAGACTGGAAATGTTACTTGTCTTACTTTAATTTATAGTCAAGGCTTAAGATTGCCTTCAACCCCACGCTTACACCCTCACAAGAGATACAAAGGTGAGCAATGGACACTTTACTTTAGATCTTTCTTTTTTATTTTTTTTATTTTTACTTTATTTTACTTTACAATACTGTATTGGTTTTGTCATATATTGACATGGTTATATATTGCATGGTATATTGACAGTTGAATAAAACTATTAAAGGAAAGAATGTATTATTTCAGGTTAGCTAGGATTACATAAAAAATTAATTTTAGGTTCAAAGCCTGGATGGGAAAATAAATATAATTGGAGATTAATGTGAATCTGCTGGAATATTCTCATAGTTACTACTATCAGAGACCAAAAGAATGCACAATAATCACTTAAGTATGCATTTGAATCCAAAGGCTTGAACCTGAGAAGATGTTTTCCCTTGTTAGCTTTGATTTTATGAAGGTCAGAGAAGATTTGGGCTGAATTCAAGTACTGAATTCAAGACAAGTCATGCACTAGTTCTTAAAATGCATAATAAGAGTGCATGTCAAGAAGACTTGGCTAGCAAGTGGGAAGAGAAGTATGAAGAGGAAGAAACATTTCATGTGACAATTATGAGGCAGGAAAATGGACATATAAAGTATTTTTTAGATACATAATATGTTAAAATTATGTCAGTTTGTTGAGGTCACCCTCAAGGATTTTAGAATTCAGAGAAGAACAACATCCCTCCTCTTTTTGTTAAAGTGTTGGCCAAACATGAAAAGCAAAGTTGCCCAGCTGACAAAGTAGTACAACATATATTCTAGTCCTCTAACTTTTTCTATTATTCTTTGTTATTTTCAAACTTCTTCATGACCTTAATCAATTTACTTAATCCTCCTTTAGCTCATATTCTCTACCAAGCTATAATTATTCCAAATGATATCTCTGCTTTCTAATTTTCAGTTGTAATATTATCAGGTTCATTCGTGTTCTATTATGCATGAAGAACATAGAAAAGTAAACCAACCAAAAATACTTTCAAAGTAAAATATATCATTCCCACTTGCAAGAAGTTCATAGTCAGAAAAGGGAAAAGTATAGATCTGTACATATTTTAAAAGAGTCATCCAGGAGAGAACAAGATGGTGGAGGAGTAGGTGGATGTGGAGTACATCTCTCTCCATGGATACATCAGGAATACACCTTCAGATACAGAAGTGCTTGCAGAACACCAGCTGAGAGCAGACAAGAGTACCTGACCAGTGGAAAATAATATATAGAACCATGCAAAACTCAGTAGGATTAAGGAGCTAGGGGGGAAAACAGGAGTTTAGTAGTATTGGACCTGTCCTTGGCAGTTGGGAGAACTGAAGCAGGGGTCCAATCCCCACATTGGCGCAATTGTCTGAGTCAAAGGAGAAACATTTAAGGCTGAGAATGAAACATCTGATCTGTGTCAGCCTAAATGGAATGAGACTCAGAGAGTCCTTGCCTCAGCCATACATACCCCAGACAGTGATGCAGGTCCCCTCGAAGGCTCAGTGGCTGGGAGCTGGAGTTTAGGGATTGTGGAGCAATCCTAGGACAAGGGCTGCTGTTGACTGCTGAAAGTTGGATTGAGGGGATGTGAGGGAGGAGATGGGTGGGAAATGCCTGTGGAGGAAAGGCAGGCAGCCATGGAAGCAAGGTAATATGGCTGAGTCATGCATAGGGGTTGAGCCATCACCATAACCGCTCTCTCCCCACAGGCCAGCATCAGCAGCTGGACAATAGAGAGTCTGGCCCATCAAACACCTGACACACTGAACTACTGAGTAGGACCCCACCCAGGGTGTTCCTTTAAGTGACTGGTGCACTGAACTACAGAGTATGACCACAGCCAAAAGGGCCCCTCTATGTGCTTGACGTGCCAAACAACAGAGAAGGAACCCGTGCAAGGGAGTCCTCTAAGTGCCTGAACTGGCCAAAGAGACCTTCTGATCCTCGGCTACAAGAAGCTTGAAAAAAGACCCTGATAGAGCCATATCTCCTACGGTGTAGGCAGTCTGTGTCCTTGCACACTTGGTGCCACCAGGGTCCCTGCAAAACAAGCAGCTGTGCCATCTTCATGCTCAACCCTCACTGGGGTAGAGTTGCCACAGGCAAAATGAAAAAAAAAAAAAACCCTTGCATCTATGCACGCAGGGTCATTTGAGTTGTGTCCAACTCTTTGCGACCTTGTGATCTGTGGCCTGCCATGGATCTCTGTCAAGGGGGTTCTCCAGGCAAGAATACTGGAGTATATTGGCCAATATTGGTTGTCATACCCTTCTAGAGCACTATATTTCCTGATGCCCTAGCCACCAACTCCCCTGAGTACCTCGTGCTGCCAGAACCCCTGCAACCCAAGTAACTATACCACCTCCACACCTGGCACTCACTGGGGCAGACCCAAGTCCAGGGAAGCCTCAGGAGCAAACCTCAGTGGATGACCCACATGCACAGTTGGAAATTAAACTGCAGTTGAAAACCAGGGGCAGTTTGGCTAAAGAAGACCCAAAACCTTCCCACCAGGTGTACAAGCTGCAGATTAAATCCACATGATCAACTAGGCCGACTCTGTCTACAGAGTATATAAAATGACATTGAGAGCTCCCACAAAAGAAAACACAATAGTTCTGATAGCTGTGGACATTGGAGGCAAGAACACACAGAAATAGGACCAGAGTAGAATCTCAGCCAGAGAAGGAAATGGCAACCCACTCTAGTATTCTTGCCTAGAGAATCCTGTGGACAAAGGAACCTGCTGGGCTGCCATCTATGGCATCTCACAGAGTTGGACACGACGGAAACAACTTAGCAGCAACAGCAGAATCTGAGCTGCCCCCACAGGAGGTCCAGAGACCAGCACAGTGTTGGAGGGCATCCTAGGGAGGTGAGGTGGACTGTGACTCCCAGTGAGGGAAAGGACTCTGAGAGCAGTGACTCAAGAAAAACATTTATTATTCTTATATTTTGACTAGTTCTGTAGATTCTTTTGTTTTTTTTTTTTGCCCACTCCCCCATACCGTCATAGTTGTTGACTTTATTGGCACTATGAAATCTAATTAAGCTTTTGAGTTTTCACACTTTTTATCATTATAAACCTTGGCCTCTACATTGGGCTTTTGCAGTTCTGTGGAGTTTTCTCTTTTTGGTTTGTTTTTTTAATTTAAATTTTAAATTTTTAAAAAATATATTATTTTTATACATTTATGTCTTTGTTTGCTTTTCTTACTATTCTGTTCCCCTTACAGTTAATCTTTAATGTATATAAATCTTCTTTATCTACCTCTATTTAACTTTGCATATCTATTCTTTCTTTATTCTCAACATACGTGTTAGTTTTGTTTTCGTTGCTTTATTCCCCACTTGGCACCTTGCTTTAGTTTTGTTTTCCAGTTTGTGCTTTAGTTAGTTTTGTTCTTAACTGGTAGATGTAATATTTGGTTTCCTTTGTTCAACAGGTCAATTATTGTACTTTATTTTTGTTAGACTGTTTATATTTTGCTTATGGGTATATATATGTGTATATATTCCATTATTTTCATTATTATTTGCCTGATTTTGTAATGGCCATTTGTCTGGGGGTCATCTTTGGTTTGTCATTTAAAGGCATTTGTTTTAATCTTACTTAATGCCATAATAAACCTCTTGCAGAATCTTCCTTCCTGACCACGGATCAAGCACTGAGAATTTGGAGTGGGAGCACTGACTCCAAGACCCTAGACTATCAGAGAACTAACCCTAGGGAGTATCAAACACTGAGAACTCACACAAAGGAAACCATTGGAATGCAAAACCCGGCATCACCCAACCACCAGTAGCACCTGTGCAGGATGCCTCAGCTAAACAACAAACAAAACAAAAATGCAAACCAAATCATCATCAGACAGGATTGCCACCTCCCTTAGCCTTGCCCATCAAAAGAAAAGCAAACAACAACAACAACAATAACAACAACAAAGAAAAAACTCAGCACAAATCTCACCCTATATGAAGCTTACACAAGCCACTGGCCTAGGCTCAGGAGGGCAGAAACCAAAAGGAAGAAAGAATTCAGCCTTGAAGCCTGGGAAAAGAAGACCTCAAAAACAGTAAGTTTAAAAAAGAATAATGAAAAGGCAGAGAAATACTACACAAATGAAGGAACAAACTAGAAAAACAGAAGTCCAAATAAATGAAGAGGAATTAGGCAAACTACCTGAAACAGTATTCAGAATAATGATAGTAAAGATGATCAAAAACCTTGAAAATAAAATGGAGAAAATGCAAAGGTCAATTAACAAAGACCTAGAAGAATTAAAGAATAAATGCACAGAGACAAATAACACAATTACTGAAATAAAAAAATATTCTATAAGGAATCATAAGCAGAATATCTGAAGCAGAAGAATGAATCAGTGAGCTAGAAGGTAAAATGGTAGAAATGACTTCTGAGGAACAGAAGTAGGTATAAAGAATGAAAAGAACCAAGGATAATCTCAGAGACCTCTGGGACAATATCAAATGCACAAACATTCGAATTAAAGGGGTCCCAGAAGAAGAAGAGAAAAAGAAAGCGCGTGAGAAAATTTTTGAAGAGATTATAGTTGAAAATTTCCCCAACATGGAAAAGGAAATAGTCCAAGTCCAAGAGGCACAGAGTCCCATATAGAATAAAACCCAAGGAGAAACATGCCAAGACACATACTAATCAAACTAACAAAGACTAAACACAAAGAAAGAATATTAAAAGCATCAAGGGAAAAGCAACAAGTAACATTCAAGGGACACCCCTTACATTTAACAGCTGATCTTTCAGTAGAAACTCTGCAGGCCGGAAGAGAATGGCAGGATGTTTAAAGTACTGAAAGGGAAAAATCTACAACCAAGATTACTGTACCCAGCAAGGATCTTATTCAAAACTGATGGAGAAATAAAAAGTATTTCAGACAAGCAACAGTTAAGAGAATTCAGTGCCATCAAACCAGCTTTATCACAAATGTTAAAGGGACTTACATAGTCAAGAAATGCAAGAAAAGCAGGTCTTCCCTGGTGGCTTAGTGGTAAAGAATCTGCTTGCCAATTCAGTAGACATGGGTTTGATCCCTAGCTCGGCAAGATCTCATCCACTGCAAAGCGACTAAGCTCATGTACCATAACTACTGAGCCTGTGCTCTAGAGCCGGGAAGCTGTAATTACTGAAGCTCACATTCCTAGAGTCCATGCTCCACAATAAGATAAGCCATCGCAATGAGAAGCCCATGAAATGTATTTGTTAACTATAGGTACACACTTTCCAAGACCAGGTTTTTTCCAGAAGTTAAATAAATATGTAATTAGATAGGTTTGTATTTCTAGTGTCTAACAAGGTGTTGTAGATTCTCCTTAAATGTTTATTGGCTTAATTCAACGTCAATAGAAGGCTAAAAGGAGATCCCAAGGTGTAGAAAAACACAAATACAAGTAAGGAAGACATGTGCATGCATGTGATAATAGTTTCCATGTACTGTAAATACCAAGCTTCCCAGGTGGTGCTAGTGGTAAAGAACCAGCCTGCCAGTGCAGGAGACATAGGAGACAAGGGTTCAATATTCTTGCCTGGAGAATCTCACAGATAGAGAAGTCTGGTGGGCTAAAGTCCATAGGGTCGCAAAAAGTTGGACACAACTGAAGCAATCCAGCATGCACATACTGTGTATACCATACAGAAAGCTGCTTGTTCTTAATGCAAACTGATGGTAATCTCACCATCACCACCACTCTTTCCTATTTTCAACTCAGTCAAGCAGCTTTCAAAGGCAAGAGGAGCTTTGCAGCTCCCAGGGAGGAGGCATGCAGTCATAACTTCTTAGCAGAGTGGTCTAACTACACTGAGCTTTTGACAAACTCCAGACCATTCCCGCACCAACTGAGCATTTGGTGGGGGGAGTGGGAGCAAAAGCTGAATGTACCGTGATCTCTGCATCAGCCTCTGGGCTCCCTTGCTGTGGCCCCAAGCCTACTGTAGAATTCAGATAGTTCCTTCTTCTCCCCTTATATAGACAGTGGCACAGTTTCAAAAATAGCCTGTGCTTTTTTAGGCCTTTAAAGATATCATCAATCATTGTCTTCTATGGTAATGCTTCAATTACCCAGGAGGAAAAAAAAAAACCAGTAGCCATGGAAGTGATATCCTGATGTGCTGAAAATCCCAGCAAAAAAAGGGCACCGTTTGCATATTAGCCATGTAAGCAACATAAGAACTGTGATGAACCATTAATAAGCCTCTCTTGTGCTTTCTAAGTATTCAGGAAATGTGCCGCCTGACAGGCTAGATCTTTATAGGATTAGCTTAATGGTTTGTCACTTTCTGCCTTGCTTGCCACCCTTCTGTCTTTTTCATGCTGAACAGTATTGTACTGAGTATGCTGTGCGGCCATACACGCCCAGTGTTTCTCCATGATAAGCAACCCTATTTTAGGCACTTAACAGCTCATCCATGTTAAATGACAGCCAACAAAAATGAAGCCCTAGAGTCATCACCCTCTTTACACATCTCGCCCATTTCTTACTGCAGGGTGGTTTCTAATTGGCCACTCCCAGGTGATCACCCAGAATAATAAATGCCCAGGGGCATAGCCCCCTCCTTTCCACACTGTTTGTATCTTTGGGAAAAGAGCACATGCTCATCGTGATGTCAGCTTGGAGAAGCATACAGGTGCAGCTTGTTTGAGAGCAATTTCTGTGAGGCCAAGGGGTTCCAACATGAGTTAGGGAAAAACCCCATAGGACAAAAAATATTTTTAACACACTGAGGTTCCTGTATGACCCACTTCTGCTCCAAAGAAATGTATGGGCATTTATTATTAAAACAAGTGATTTTTCTATAGCTTCTTATGCAAGCAAAAAAAAAAAAAAACAAACATTCAGTGCCTATGGAAAAAGTTTAATAGAGGTTTTGAATATTTAATGAATACGAAATATTAAGTGGGCAGATTTCATCTATTACTACTTTTATTGATACATTTGTGCAGACCCACAGAATATACATGGTGGCATTATTTGAAATATGAAAGGTTTCCCATTGCCATAAATTTGTAATTAGAGTTTTCAGATTATTACCTGTGACTGCTTTATGATAAGTACACCAATTCCCTTGACACATTTGAGGTACCTACTGCCTGCACCACTGACTTTATGAAGGTTCACAATATGTGAATATCATGGGATTTAAACTTGTTTTATATTCCAGGCAAAACCCTCGCATATACACCACCACAAAATCACATCAGATTGCTCTTTACTCCTGAACACACACACACCCATTATTTATAGCACTTCAGGGGTTCTTTTTCAATTGTTTTAATTTGCCTCAAGGGGTTGATAATGGGATAAAGAGCTTTTCACTGTTCAATCACATGTTATGAACCTAGTTTGAGTCTTTAATGACCACTAATGCTGACTTTGAAAACTTTGTTGTCTGCAATCCATTTTTTTCATTGAACTGCTAGTGTTTTAAACAACCTGTTTTTTGAATAATATGTTTTTCATGGTAATGACATTTTGAATTTAATGATTGGCTAAAAAATTGGATAGTGATGATTTGCTCTATTTTAGACCTTTATGATTTATCTTCTTCAAATTGTAAAATTAGGGAAAGATTTAATTCACATCATATAGAATCTATATCATGGAGATCAACTGACTAGACAAAGCTAACCACAGCCCAGTGTCTATTCAAACACCAAGTACTATGTACAAGCTTGCTGCTGCTGCTAAGATGCTTCAGTCATGTCCGACTCTGTGTGACTCCATAGAAGGCAGCTTAGTTCACTACTAAAAATTAAAGTACTAAAAGTCTCTGCTAAACACTAAAATATCTTTGAATAAGATTCAAAGAAGTCAGTACGAGTTTATCAGGAGACTGCTACACTAGTTTATGATTACATAGCTTTAATATAACAGTCAAAATGAATTTCAGATAACAGAGATTGATGCAGGTGTGGATATATAGAAACATATGATTAAGAGGCAGAAATACACTTTTCTTTACTGACTTTGAAATGGATAAACCAAGATCTGGTGGGAGAAAAAGATTCCATCAACAATTAAATATTATAGAAATAGTAACTGTTTAAAAGTCCATAATCTACTTTAAGGACTTTTCTGATGGTTCAGATAGTAAAGAATCTGCCTGTAATGTGGGAGACCAGGGTTTGATCCTTGGGTTGGGAAGATCTCCTGGAGAAGAGAATGGCTACCCACTCCAGTAATTCTTGCTTGGGAAACCCAGTGGACAGTGGAACCTGGCAGGCTACAGTCCATGGGGTCGTAAAGAATCAGACATGACTGAGACTAACACTTTCACTTTCATCTATTACAGAATATATTTCAGTGATTTCTGTTAGTTTCACAGGTCTTCCCTTACATCATCAAGAAAGATACTTTTAGACTGAGTTGAGAAAGGAAAGAAGAGAAAATTTTGTACTTATGTTCCCACCATAAGAAATGGAGACTTATTAATACCAATCTGAAGCTTGAAAAATGTTGCTAAACCTTTGTCAAATAGATCTGTCTCTGAAAAGTGACACTTTGTGAATCTCATGGTATCACTTCTCCACATGCCACATTCTATCTCACTCAGCACTGACCTGTCAATGGACAAGAAAGATTTAGGTGGAAGATTAAACTGGGAGCAAAAAAGGAAGGACATTTAAAATAAGATTCTAGAGAGAGATAAAAGTGGAAGATGATATACCAAAAAATAAATAAATAAATAAACATGAAAGTCTATGTGTTACATAATTAGATCAGAAACTGAAAGAATTCATAAGGGGCAGAAAGTGATAAAGAGTTTTGACTCCGTGCTGTTGCTGTTTGTCTCGTGAGTCTCTGGCATGAAAACTGGATCTTCATCAAAGTAAGACCTACTTCACTTTGTTACAATATGGAATTACAAGTCATCACAAACATTCAGTCACTACATAATGGGGGCATTCATCCTAGACAGAGGTTGGCAGGAATGTGACTTAGTAGAAATAGCCAAGGCAGGGAGATGAAAAAAAGAGCAATCAAGATCCTGAAACCACTGTAAAAATGTGTGAGTGAATTTAGCAGTAGCCAATTCATGTATAAAAGCCAATTCACAGAAAAAAGATAATTTTTAGACTTTCAGACATTGGTGGAATTTTCAGTACTGGAATGTATTTTAACTTTACTTTGCCAGATGAGTAATTTTGAAATGTGTAAAATCATGAAAGAATTGATCAAAGCAGCATGGCTTTATGTAAATAAATAAATGCATGCATATATACACACACATAAACACACACACTTCATCTCTGATCAACACCACTGTTTCTCACATTTTTTCCCTTCCTGCTACAAGGTAAAATTTCTATGATAACTGGTTGATAAAGGGTCAATATTTCTCCACCAAAATGTCCAAAGTTGAAAATGCATAAATTTATGCAAGCATATGTATTTTCTTCTAGTTTCTAGCTGGTAGGTTTGTTGGTTTAAATGGAAAGAAAGGTCTTGACAAATCTTTTCCTCAAGATCATTTCTAGATAATAGTCATGGATTAATTTTTAATTGTCAATGTCTCTGCAAATTGGTATAAAATAAAAATAATTTCCTTACAATTAGAAGAGAGCAACCTCATTCTCATTCCAATTTTCTGAGGACACTGCTTTTCTATTTAAGCTTTTGCCCTCAGTGCCAGGCATCCAGGGACACTTACAAAAATGTTTAGGGTTGATATATATAGTACTGTGTCAACAGGCCCCTCAGAGGTCAAGAAAGTTATGATAATGGTTTTCCCAGGGTTAGTTCTTGTACTTAATGTCCATCAGCTAATAGATTATATTTTATTTCTTGGGATTTATGGCTTAGTTTATGGTGGATTGTTTTCTGAGTTATCCTTTGATCATAAGGTAGATTAGATTTGTTTTCTAGTTTCAAATATTATCCATCTGTTGCATGACACAGAGTACTTAATTCACATGTCACTTTGATTCAAAAACTTAATGTCCTTTTATAAATTGTGCCATTAACAAATTAGTTATTTAAGAATACATCAAGTTTCTTTTTGAAAATGGAACATGATCACTATCCACACCATTTGACCAAATATCCTTTTCTTTTGTTTCCCTTAACATTTATAAGGGCAAACAGTGTAAGTAGATATCTAGTATATCATAATATCTAAATACAACTCTTTCTTTTTTTTTTAACAGTAGTTACTGGAGTTAGTAAAGACACAGGTGTTTTTAAAATTCGAGTATATTTTCTAATGTTTCCTTTTACAAGAAATCAGTTGAAAATAAAGGTGAAGGAAGACCTGGAATGTAAGCACATGAAGCAAGAAAACTTTGCAATTTTAAAATTTTATCTTATTGAGTTTTTGAGCAATTAGATCTAAAATAAATATTTACCTAATCTGAGATATATAGATGTGAATTATCCAGAGAGGAAAGGACATTATATACATTCTAGTTTATATTCTTGATTGTTAGAAAATAGTCCTTTTAGTCTTTCTTATGCTCCTAGACTCTTTGTTAAATACTTGTTACACATGTTTTTACAGGTCAGCTCTCCATCCTACCCTCTGCCAATGGTGGCGCTAAGAAATGTTTTTCAACTAAAATTTGTTTGTCTTGAACTTTTTAACAATTATGTGTTTTTTCTTAATATTTCAGTTTCCTAAAACCACTTATACAGTACAAGATAACTCAACAATTCTAACTTATCAAAGAAAGTACAGATTTTCCCAGTATATTTTTAGTACCCAACAGTGTACATACTTCAATTTGTCTTTTAAAGCAATCTATGGACGTGAGTCTGAGTGAACTCCGGGAGTTGGTGATGGACAGGGAGGCCTGGCATGCTGTGATTCACGGGGTCGTAAAGAGTCAGACATGACTGAGCGACTGAACTGAACTGAACTGAACTGCTGCATGACATGTGTGGGGCTTCCCTGGTGGCTCATTGGTAAAGAATCTGCTTTCAATGCAAGAGCTGCAGGAGAACCTGGTTCCAGCTGGATCACGAAGGTCCCCCCGGCGAGGGCATGTCAATCCACTTCACTATTCTTTCCTAGAGAATCCCATGGACAGAGAAGCCTGGCCGGCTATGTCCCTAGGGTTGCAAAGAGTCAGACATGACTGAAGTGACTTAGCACACACCATGCATAAATGATATTGAGTAATTTTTTTAAGGGCTTCTCTGGTGGCTCAGAATGTAAAGAATCTGCCTGCCAAGTCAAGACCTGGGTTACATCGCTGGGTTGGAAAGATCCCTTGGAGGAAGTCATGGCAATCCACTCCAGTATTCTTGCCTGGAGAATCCCCATGGACAGAGGAGCCTGGCAGGCTACAGTTCATGGGGTTGTAAAAAGTTGGACATGACTGAGTGACTAAGCACAACACAATTTTCTTAAGCAGTATACTTGAGTAACTGACCTATCAGTTTGCCTTGGAAACAAACAGAGATCATTCTGTCGTTTTTGAGATTGCATCTAAGTATTGCATTTCAGACTCTTTTGTTGACCATGATGGCTACTCCATTTCTTCTGAGGGACTCCTGCCCGCAGTAGTAGATATAATAGTCATCTGAGTTAAATACACCCATTCCAGTTCATTTTAGTTCGCTGATTTCAAGAATGTCAACGTTCACCCTTGCCATCTCTTGTTTGACCACTTCCAATTTGCCTTGATTCATGGACCTGACATTCCAGGTTCCTATGCAATATTGCTCTTTACAGCATCAGATCTTACTTCTATCACCAATCACATCCACAACTGGGTATTGTTTTTGCTTCGCTCCATCCCTTCATTCTTTCTGGAGTTATCTTTCCACTGATCTCCAGTAGCAAATTGGGCACCTATGACCTGGAGAGTTCCTCTTTTGGTATCCTATCATTTTGCCTTTTCATACTGTTCATGGGGTTCTCAAGGAAGAATGATCTCTGTTCATCTCCAAGGCAAACCATTCATTATCACAGTTATCAAAGTCTATGCCCCAACCAGTAATGCTGAAGAAACTGAAGTTGAACGGTTTTTTGAAGACCTACAAGACCTTTTAGAACTAACACCCAAAAAAGATGTCCTTTTCATTATAGGGGACTGGAATGCAAAAGTACGAAGTCAAGAAATACCTGGAGTAACAGGCAAATTTGGCCTTGGAATGCGAAGTGAAGCAGGGCAAAGACTAATAGAGTTTTGCCAAGAAAATGCACTGGTCATAGCAAACACCCTCTTCCAACAACACAAGAGAAGACTCTACACATGGACACCACCAGATAGTCAACACCGAAATCAGATTGATTCTATTCTTTGCAGCCAAAGATGGAGAAGCTCTATACAGTCAAAAAAACAAGACCAGGAGCTGACTGTGGCTCAGATCATGAACTCATTACCAAATTCGGACTCAAATTGAAGGAAGTAGGGAAAACCACTAGACCATTCAGGTATGACCTAAATCAAATCCCTTATGATTATACAGTGGAAGTGAGAAATGTATTAAAGGGCCTAGATCTGATAGATAGAGTGCCTGATGAACTATGGAATGAGGTTCGTGACATTGTACAGGAGACAGGGATCAAGACCATCCCTATGGAAAAGAAATGCAAAAAAGCAAAACGGCTCTCTAGGGAGGCCTTACAAATAGCTGTGAAAAGAAGAGAGGCGAAAAGCAGAGGAGAAAAGGAAAGATATAAGCATCTGAATGCAGAGTTCCAGAGAATAGCAAGAAGAGATACGAAAGCCTTCTTCAGTGATCAGTGCAAAGATATAGAGGAAAAGAACAGAATGGGAAAGACTAGAGCTCTCTTCAAGAAAATTAGAGATACCAAGGGAACATTTCATGCAAAGATGGGCTCGATAAAGGACAGAAATGCTATGGACCTAACAGAAGCAGAAGATATTAAGAAGAGGTGGCAAGAATGCATGGAAGAACTGTACAAAAACGATCTTCATGACCCAGATAATCATGATGATGTGATCACTAATCTAGACCCAGACTTCTTGGAATATGAAGTCAAGTGGGCCTTAGAAGGCATCACTACAAACAAAGCTAGTGGAAGTGATGGAATTCCAGTTGAGCTATTTCAAATCCTGAAAGATGATGCTGTGAAAGTGCTGCACTCAATATGCCAGCAAATTTGGAAAACTCAGCAGTGGCCACAGGACTGGAAAAGCTCAGTTTTCATTCCAATCCCAAAGAAAGGCAATGCCAAAGCATGCTGAAACTACCACACAACTGCACTCATCTCACATGCTAGTAAAGTAATGCTCAAAATTCTCCAAGCCAGGCTTCAGCAATACATGAACCATGAACTCAAGCTAATTTTCAAAAAGGCAGAGGAACCAGAGATCAAATTGCCAACATCCGCTAGATCATGGAAAAAGCAAGAGAGTTCCAGAAAAACATCTATTTCTGCTTTATTGACTATGCCAAAGCTTTCGACTGTGTGGATCACAATAAACTGTGGAAAATTCTGAAAGAGATGGGAATACCAGACCACCTGACCTGCCTCTTGAGAAATCTGTATGCAGGTCAGGAAGCAACAGTTAGAACTGGACATGGAACAACAGACTGGTTCCAAATAGGAAAAAGAGTACGTCAAGGCTGTATATTGTCACCCTGCTTATTTAACTTCTATGCAGAGTACATCATGAGGAAAACCTGGACTGGAAGAAACACAAACTGGAATCAAGATTGCCAGGAGAAATATCAATAACCTCAGATATGCAGATGACACCACTCTTATGGCAGAAAGTGAAGAGGAACTAAAAAGCCTCTTGATGAAAGTGAAAGAGGAGAGTGAAAAAGTTGGCTTAAAGCTCAACATTCAGAAAACGAAGATCATGGCATCTGGTCCCATCACTTTATGGGAAATAGATGGGGAAACAGTGGAAAGAGTGTCAGACTTTATTTTTTTGGACTTCAAAATCACTGCAGATGGTGACTGCAGCCATGAAGTTATGACCAACCTAGATAGTATATTCAAAAGCAGAGACATTACTTTGCCGACTAAGGTCCATCTAGTCAAGGCTATGGTTTTTCCTGTGGTCATGTATGGATGTGAGAGTTGGACTGTGAAGAAGGCTGAGCGCCAAAGAATTGATGCTTTTGAACTGTGGTGTTGGAGAAGATTCTTGAGAGTCCGTTGGACTGCAAGGAAATCCAACCAGTCCATTCTGAAGGAGATCAACCCTGGGATTTCCTTGGAAGGAATGATGCTAAAGCTGAAACTCCAGTACTTTGGCCACCTCATGTGAAGAGTTGACTCATTGGAAAAGACTCTGATGCTGGGAGGGATTGGGGGCAGAAGGAGAAGGGGACGACAGAGGATGAGATGGCTGGATGGCATCACGGACTTGATGGACGTGAGTCTGAGTGAACTTTGGGAGATGGTGATGGACAGGGAGGCCTGGTGTGCTGCAATTCATGGGGTCGCAAAAGTTGGACACTACTGAGTGACTGAATTGAACTGAACCCCTATTTAAGAAATGAAATGATCAGAACCGCAATTGGTTGGGTTGGTTGCAGCAAAATAAAAGTACTACATTCTAATAAATTTTGAGCTCTCATTATCTTTATTATATAAACGAATTTCTTGAAACTAGAAGGAAATGGCAACCCACTCCAGTGTTCTTCTCTGGAGAATCCCAGTGACGGGGGAGCCTGGTGGCTGCCATCTATGGGGTTGCACAGAGTCAGACACAACTGAAGTGACTTAGCAGTAGCAGTATAGCTCATGTTCATTTATTCTTTTGTTTAACATAAGTTGCTAGACACAGCAAATTCTAAAGCTCTGTAACAGTAGTCCATTTTTATATACAGTTTTGTTTTCCATGGTTCAAGCTGCCATAGACAAACATGATCCAAAACATTCTGTGGAAAATACCAAAAATAAAAAAGTTCATGTTTTAAATTGAAAGCCATTCTGAGTTGCATGATGAAGTCTCTCACTTTTTTTCCTCAATCCTACCAGTGATCCACAAGCATCAACATCATCAACTCATGACATCCTCCAACCATTAACATGACCATGATTTGATGATCCAAGATCACTTAAAGCAGATGATCTTTCTAAATACCATCAGGCCAATATTATCATAATGCTATGTCACAATGCCTGTGACATTCACCACACTTCATCTCAGTATGTAAGCATTTGGTCATCTCACCTCATCACAAGAAGGGTGGGTATAGTACAATAAACACTTTGAGAAAAAGTGAAAGAGACCACATTCACATAACTTTTATTACAGTATATTGCCATAATTGTTCTATTTTATTATTAATGATAGTTGCTAATCTTTAGTATGTTCAGTTTATAAAATGAACTTTATCATTGGTACGTATGTGTAGGTTAGGACATGTTTATACAGGATTTGGTACTATCCAAGTGTTCAGGCATCCACTGGAGGTCTTGGAATGTATCTTCCTTGGATAAACGGTGACTACATGTATTTGGAATAACTGTCTATTCATTATTTTAAATCAAGGGCTATATCTCGAGGAAAGTGTGTGTTTGTTAGTCACTTAGTCATGTCCAACTCTTAGCAACCCCATGGACTGTAGAATACCAGGCTCCTCTGTCCATGAGATTCTCCAGGTAAGAACACTGGGGGGTTGCCATTTTCTTGTCCAGTGGATCTTCCTGACCCAGGGATCGAACCTGGGTCTCCTGCATTGCAGGAAGATTCTTTACCATCTGAGCTATAGGGAAGTCCCAATAAAGAGGCAATCTCATTTTTTTACACTGTCCCCTGGAATCTGTGATATTTGGAATTCTAAGAAATACATCCCAAAACTGACTGAGAGTTTATTTTTCTTCTAAATGGAGTATGTTAATTTGCAAATATACATACAAATAAGTCACCTCTGTAGAAAAGTTACTAAGAATCTCAATATCAGAAAATAAAGCTGTACACTTAAATTGACATTTGTTTCCATATGCCCTAGTCAGTCGAAAAGTTACCTAAATCAAATGTTTCTTTCTCTAGAATTTAAAAATAAACAGAATGTGCTTTGTTATTTGTCAGGTAGGCCAACACCAATAGTTTTGATAAAATTTTATTTATCAGAACACTAAAACAATTGAGAATATAGATGTGTTTATTAGTTTTAATTCTTTAAATTTACCCACTGAACATAAAATTAAATGGATGATGATAAAGAGACTGCTGATTATTTTTTTTAATTTTTATTTTTGCTTTATTTTACTTTACAATACTGTATTGGTTTTGCCATACATTGACATGAATCCACCACGGGTGTACATGAGTTCCCAATCCTGAACCCCCCTCCCAGCTCTCACCCCACATCATCTCTCTGGATCATCCCCATGCACCAGCCCCAAGTATCCTGCATCCTATATCAAACATAGACTGGCGATTCGTTTCTTACATAATAGTATACATGTTTCAATGCCATTCTCCCAAATCATTCCACCTTCGCCCTCTCCCTCAGAGTCCAAAAGTCCGCTCTACACATCTGTGTCTCTTTTCCTGTCTCACATACAGGGTCATCATAACCATCTTTCTAATTCCGTATATATGTGTTAGTATACTGTATTGGTGTTTTTCTTTCTGTCTTACTTCACTCTGTGTAATCGGCTCCAGTTTCATCCATTTCATTAGAACTGGTTCAAATGTATTCTTTTTCATGGCTGAGTAATACTCCATTGTGTATATGTACCACAGCTTTCTTATCCATTCATCTGCTGATGGACATCTAGGTTGTTTCCATGTCCTGGCTATTATAAACAGTGCTGCGATGAACATTGGGGTACACGTGTCTCTTTCAATTCTGGTTTCCTCAGTGTGTACGCCCAGCAGTGGGATTGCTGGGTCATAAGGCAGTTCTATTTCCAGTTTTTTAAGGAATCTCCACCCTGTTCTCCATAGTGGCTGTACTAGTTTGCATTCCCACCAACAGTGTAAGAGGGTTCCCTTTTCTCCACACCCTCTCCAGCATTTATTGCTTGTAGACTTTTGGATCACAGCCATTCTGACTGGTGTGAAATGGTACCTCACTGTGGTCTTGATTTGTGTTTCTCTGATAATGAGTGATGTTGAGCATCTTTTCAAGTGTTTGTTAGCCATCTGTATGTCTTCTTTGGAGAAATGCCTATTTAGTTCTTTGGCCCATTTTTTGATTGGGTCGTTTATTTTTCTGGAGTTGAGCAGCATAAGTTGCTTGTATATTTTTGAGATTACTTGTTTGTCAGTTGCTTCATTTGCTATTATTTTCTCCCATTCTGAAGGCTGTCTTTTCACCTTGCTTATAGTTTCCTTTGTTGTGCAGAAGCTTTTAATTTTAATTAATCCCATTTGTTTATTTTTGCTTTTATTTCCAGAATTCTGGGAGGTGGATCATAGAGGATCCTGCTGTGATTTATGTCAGAGTGTGTTTTGCCTATGTTCTCCTCTAGGAGTTTTATAGTTTCTGGTCTTACATTGAGATCTTTAATCCGTTTTGAGTTTATTTTTGTGTGCGGTGTTAGAAAGTGATCTAGTTTCATTCTTTTACAAGTGGTTGACCAGTTTTCCCAGCACCACTTGTTAAAGAGATTGTCTTTACTCCATTGTATATTCTTGCCTCCTTTGTCGAAGATAAGGTGTCCATATGTGTGTGGATTTATCCCTGGGCTTTCTAGTTTGTTCCACTGATCTATATTTCTGTCTTTGTGCCAGTACCATACTGTCTTGATGACTGTGGCTTTGTAGTAGAGCCTGAAGTCAGGCAGGTTGATTCCTCCAGTTCCATTCTGCTTTCTCAAGACTGCTTTGGCTATTCGAGGTTTTTTTGTATTTCCATACAAATCTTGAAAAATTTTAAATCTATAATCAGGAAAAAAAACCACAAAGGACTAATTAATCAGTTTAAATACACTGTGAAAGATGGTATGCATTTCCTAATTTAAATCAATTAATACAGGTTAATTAGATCAGGTAATAGAACATTTTAACATTTTTGTACTTATTTAATGTTATATGTTTATTATATTTTGTGTTTGACAAAAAAATGTAAAATCTCAGTACTCGAATTTTATAAGCTTGACTCAACATTTAGCAATACTTAAGAGTAGGCTTCTATAGTACAACTAATGAGCAAACTGATTTTACATTTTCACATTGATACAGCTAAACAAATGGTCCTGCTTAAAGTGATATCGGCTAAGACATTGGTACTTAAAAATATGAGGAATATTTTTGTTTCTTATTGGTATTTTAAAAAGTTAAAAATTCCCATATTTAGGAATTTTCAAAGCAGTCTCTATAAATTCTAAACCATTTGAGTGTAATAGGAAATTTAAAAATATGAATAACTTCTAATATTGATATTACCACAGTCTCAGTGTGTATCCAAGATATCCCAGAAGTTGGTGTACTGAAGTAATATTAGAATTCTTTTGAAAACCTCAAACCACGGAGTGGTTTTGGACTTTCTTGGAATTTTGATTGCCTTGGGAGAAGAAAAATAAATAAATAAAACTTAGAGCCCATGAGAATCTGTCTCAGTCTGTATTCATCTCAGGATAGTAACGAGTTCTAACAAGGACTTCTAGCATATCAGATTCTTCTAATTGCTCACTCATTTTTAAAGTGCCTTTAATAAATATATTCCTGAATAATATTAAAAGAAATGGCCTTAATGAATTGAGGAGTCATTAATTTGAACATTATATATATGCGTCCGTGTCTGTTATAATGGGCACTTGTGTGCCCATTTTTCTTATCTTTCATTATTTTAAAAAGGAATTGGTAATTTTAGCTATAAAATTTATATTTACCACAGTATTTTTAAAAGGAGTATTAGGCAAATCATTTTTTTTAGAGTCATTTTATATTAATATCTGCTTTCATTGATCTTTTCAGGACATTGACCATTCCTATATATACTATATAGTTGTTCTTGTAACTGCCAGAAATAATCTTCATTAGTAGTAATACACATTCCTGATTTCTCCACTCCATCCATTTCAGTTTCATAAAGTGTATTGTAGGTACCTTGTTGACAAAGCTGTGCTTCACACATTAGAATACATGGAATAGCTTTCACTCAATAGAGTTACTATTTTATATGTGAGGACAATTAACTAAGCTCTCCACATCATTTTGGTAAAATATAAAAAGTAGGCATGTCCAAACATATCTTTAAAAAAGTTAAAACAATCTATCATGAAAAGAATATTTTCTGTAAGAGTTTCATTTAAACAATGGAACTCATCTGATTCTTGATTTTGAACATATTTTACTGAAGAATAGTTTAAATGTTTTAAGTTCAATAGAATGTACAAATGTTAAGTGTGCCACTGGATGATTTCTTCCATATATATACACCTCCATGTATTTACCAACCAGATCAAACTACAGAACAGCCATCACCCTCATGCCACTTTCCAGACAATGCCAACCACTTCCAGTGATAATCACTACTTGACTTTATTATTAATTAGTTTCGCCTATCCCTGAACTTGGCATGAATGA
The DNA here is from genome assembly GCF_032405125.1 of Capricornis sumatraensis. Taxonomy (NCBI): domain Eukaryota; kingdom Metazoa; phylum Chordata; class Mammalia; order Artiodactyla; family Bovidae; genus Capricornis; species Capricornis sumatraensis. The sequence goes on along the minus strand of NC_091081.1, from coordinate 65,700,806 downwards.
AACTATACCTTGGTGTTTACTTATGCATCTTACTTCTTTTGTTTGTTATAATATATGACATTTTCCCATGTTATTCTATGTATAAGAATATTAATGGAAGATTATTATATAATCAACCCCAAACCAAAAACAACCCAAATGTCCTCTAGTTGGAGAATGTACTTCTTCAGCATTGAGAAGAAAGAATTGCTTATACATATAATAGCATGGAAAAATCTCACATATTATATTAAGTAAAAGAAATGAAATGCAAAAGTACTGAAGTACGAAAGCACACGATCTGCCATTGGATGAATCCAGGTGGAGAGTCAACTCAAAAGTTACAAGTGAATTTTCAACTGTGTGAAAGGTGAAGGCCCTTAACCCACATGTTTTTCAAGGGTCAACTTCATATAAAGAACACACAAATCTCACAATAAAAATTATCTAGTGAGAAATCGGGCAAGATAAATGAGGGGACTTTGCACCAGAGAAGATATTCAGATGGCAAAATGCTCATTAAAAAGATATTCAACATTATTATTCATTGAGCAAATTCAAATGTAAGAAATAATTATGTATCACCATACACCTAACCAGAAATTCTCAAATAAACTATAAAGACAATACCAAATGGTTATGAGGATAAAGATAAACTATACCCCTCATACATTGCTGGTGGAAATGTAAAATGTTCTGCTACTCTGAAAAGATTTTGGCCATGTCTTAATAAACATATACACACCTATACTATAATCCTGTAATTACTCTCATGGTCTTTTAAACAGAGAAATGAAAAGTTATGTTCACACAACAACCTGTAGACAAAATATGTTCATAACATCTGTATTCATATAGCCCCATACTGGAAATAACCCAGTTTCCTTTAGTGGGGGAATCAGTAAACAAGCTTTGATATATCTGTATCATGGTATAGCACTCAACAATTAAAAGAAACAAACTATTGATACAGCAACGGTTTGTATATCTCCACATTATTACGCTAAGTGAAGAGAAAAAAAAGATTATATGGATGGCCAGACATCAAGTAGGGAAAGAGAGGGAATTGGTTGTGGTTATAACAAGAAGGAAAATTCAGATATTGAAAAAACTCTATATCTTGCTTTTATCAATGTCTATATCCTGGTTATATTATTTGTTCTATTAGTTTTTAAGATGCTAGATTGGGAAAACTGAGGAAAAGGATGCATGGGATTTCACTGCATTATTTCTTTTTTTTTTAATTTTTAATTTTAGTTTATTTTCCTTCACAATACTGTATTGGTTTTGCCATACATTGACATGAATCCACCAAGGGTGTACATGAGTTCCCAATCCTGAACCCCCCTCCCACCTCCTACCCCATATCATCCCCGTGCACCAGCCCCAAGTATCCTGTATCCTGTATCGAACATAGACTGGCGATTCGTTTCTTACATAATAGTATACATGTTTCAATGCCATTCTCCCAAATCATCCCACCCTCTCCCTCTCCCTCAGAGTCCAAGAGTACGTTCTATACATCTGTGTCTCTTTTGCTGTCTCGCATACAGGGTCATCATTATCATCTTTCTAAATTCCATATATATGTGTTGGTATACTGTATTGGTGTTTTTCTTTCTGGCTTACTTCACTCTGTATAATCGGCTCCAGTTTCATCCATCTCATTAGAACTGATTCAAATGTATTCTTTTTAATGGCTGAGTAATACTCCATTGTGTATATGTACCACAGCTTTCTTATCCATTCATCTGCTGATGGACATCTAGGTTGTTTCCATGTCCTGGCTATTATAAACAGTGCTGCAGTGGAACAAAATAGAAAGCCCAGAGATAAATCCACACACATATGGACACCTTATCTTCGACAAAGGAGGCAAGAATATACAATGGAGTAAAGACAATCTCTTTAACAAGTGGTGCTGAGAAAACTGGTCAACCACTTGTAAAAGAATGAAACTAGATCACTTTCTAACACCACACACAAAAATAAACTCATAATGGATTAAAGATCTCAATGTAAGACCAGAAACTATAAAACTCCTAGAGGAGAACATAGGCAAAACACACTCTGACATAAATCACAGCAGGATCCTCTATGATCCACCTCCCAGAATTCTGGAAATAAAAGCAAAAATAAACAAATGGGATTAATTAAAATTAAAAGCTTCTGCACAACAAAGGAAACTATAAGCAAGGTGAAAAGACAGCCTTCAGAATGGGAGAAAATAATAGCAAATGAAGCAACTGACAAACAAGTAATCTCAAAAATATACAAACAACTTATGCAGCTCAATTCCAGAAAAATAAACGACCCAATCAAAAAATGGGCCAAAGAACTAAATAGGCATTTCTCCAAAGAAGACATACAGATGGCTAACAAACACATGAAAAGATGCTCAACATCACTCATTATCAGAAAAATGTAAATCAAGACCACAGTGAGGTACCTTTTCACACCAGTCAGAATGGCTGTGATACAAAAGTCTGCATTATTTCTTAATATTGAATGTGAATCTACCTTTATTTGAAAATTAAATTAAATTTACACAACTTAATACACAAAAAGCACTGATAAAAACTACCTTTAATAAACATTAAATATTAAATAGTGAAATTACTAAGGAATAATGTTTATAGACTACATGATCTATATTATTTTAATAAAGCAGTAATATTCTAAGCAACAAAACTGGAAAATCAGTTAAATGGAAGAGGTAGAAAGCAATAACAGTGGCAATCATGTTATTACTTATAACAATATTTAGTAAATACTATAAAAGTAGTTAAAACCCTATTATGAAAACCATAATAAGGAAATGGCACTCCACTCCAGTATTCTCACCTGGAAAATTCCACGGACAGAGGAGCCTGGCAGGCTACAGTCCATGGTGTCGCAAAAGTTGGATATGACTGAGCGACTTCATTTTCTTTCCTTATGAAAACCATTAAGAGACTGAATTAGTTTTGTTAATATTAAAAGGATCTTTCAGAAATCATTTCTTTTGAGGTAGAAGCCATTTCTTTTGAGGTAGAGGTAAGTTTCTGATTCTCTTCAGATTCAATTCAGGTTGTTTGTTATTCATTAAAGTAAAATTAAAATATATTTATTAAAGATAAATATAGTATAATATAGTTTCATACTATATTATATTATAAATATAGTATAACTATATTATATAGTCAGACACAACTGAGCAACTGAACTATACTGATAGTATAACTCAGAGTATAAAATCTCTTTATACCTATAGAACATATTTTATATTCATGTTAATAATATATTGAACCAGGTTATTTGTTGTTGTTATTGTTTTTCAAATGCTAAGTTGTGTCTGACCCTTTGGAACCCTGTGGACTAAAGGACTCCAGGCTTCCTTGTCCTTCAGTATCTCCCAGAGTTTGCTCAAACTCATGTCCATTGAGTCAGTGATGCCATCCAACCATTTTATCCTCTGTCACCCACTTCTCTTCTTGCCCTCAGTCTTTCCCAACATCATGATCTTTTCCAATGATTTGACTCCACATCAGATGGCCAAAGGATTGGAGCTTCAGCTTCAGCATCAGTCTTTCCAATGAATATTCAGGGTTCATTTCCTTTAAGATTGACTGGTTTGATCTCCTTGCAGTCCAAAGGACTCTCAGGAGTCTTCTCCAGCACTACAATTTGAAAGTGTTGATTCTTCGATGCTCAGCCTTTTTCTTTATGGCCCAACTCTCACATCCATACATGACTACTAGAAAAAACGTAGCTTTAACCATATGAAACTTTGTTGGCAAAGTTATGTCTCTACTTTTTTAATATACTGTTTAAGTTTGTCATAGCTTCTCTTCCAAAGAGCAAGTGTCTTTTAAATTCATAGCTTCAGTCACTGTCCTCAGTAATTTTGGAAAGAAAATCTGTCACTGTTTCCATTGTTTCCCCTTCTATTTGCCATGAAGTGATGGGACTGGATGCCATGATCTTGGTTTTTTGAATGTTGCATTTCAATCTAGGTTTTTCATGCTAGTCTTTCACGCTTGTCTTTCACCTTCAGGAGGTTCTTCAGTTCCTCTTCACTTTCTACCATTAGGGTGGTATCATTTGTACTATATCTGAAGTTGTTGATATTTCCCCAGGCAATCTTGATTCCAGCTTGTGATTCATCCAGGCTGGCATTTTGTTTAATATACTCTGCATGGAATTTAAATAAGCAGGATGACAATATACAACCTTGATGTACTCCTTTTCCAATTATTTGTAGATGGCATAATTTTGAACTTTATATACTTATTTATGCATGTATTCATGCATTTGTTTTCCCCTTTATAGTTTATGCATGTATGATTTGCAGTTTAAACACTATGCTGCTAAGTCGCTTCAGTTGTGTCCGACTCTGTGCGACCCCATAGACGGCAGCCCACTCGGCTCTTCTGTCCCTGGGATTCTCCAGGCAAGAACACTGGAGTGGGTTGCCATTGCCTTTTAAAAAGATATTTAAAATAAACTGAAGCAGAATAAATTCTGCTTTTGTTACTGACACTTTTAAGATGAAGCAATAGGATGATATTAGTATTAGAAGTGTGTGTGTCTTTCTCCCCTCCTATCATGAATAGCTTCCATCAAACCAATAACATATATGCCAAATATCAGAATTTTATTTTGATAATCTTTCCTGTGGAATAACTTCATTCCTTGGAGAAGTATCAAGCATGTTATTCTGTCTCACTGAGATCATATGTCCAAAGAAATAAACATATAGTTATACTTGCATTATGGAATAGATTCATACTTTAGTATTATCTTTACAGTAAAAAGTTCTCCATTGACTTTCACCAAATTCCATTGATATATATCTCTATGGGGAGTGTGTGCATGCTCAGTTTCTTTAGTGGTGTCCAACTATTTGTCACTCCATGGACTGCAGCCTGCCAGGTTCCTGTGTTTATGGGATTCCCCAGGTAAGAAAACTGGAGTGGGTTACCATGCCTTCCTCCAGGGCATCTTCCTGACCCAGGGATCGAACCCAAGTCTCTTACATTTCTTATATCCTCCAAACTCCCTTCCCGCCCATGTTGCCACATAACATTGAGCAGAGTTCCCTGTGCTATACAATAGGAACTCATTGGTTATCCATTTTAAATATAGCAATGTCTACATGTGGATCCCAAATTCTCTAACTACTTATTCTTAATCTTGCCTCTGGAAGACATAAATTCATTCTTTAAGTCTGTGAGTCTATTTCTGTTTTGTTAAGTTCATTTGTTTCTTTTTAGATTCCACATATAAGGGATGTCATACGATATTTCTCCTATTCTGTCTGACTTACATTACTCAATATGACAATCTCTGGGTCCATCCATGTTGCTGAAAATAACATTATTTCATGTTTTTATGGCTGATTAATCCATTTTACATATATACCACATCTTTATCCATTCCTCTGTCAATGGGCATTTAGTTTGCTTCTACATCTTATCTATTGTAAATAATGCTGCAATGAACATTGGCATACATGTATGCTTTCAGATCATGCTTTTCTTTGTGTATATTCTTAGGATTGGATTACATGGTCATAGGCTGCTCTATTTTTAGTATTTTTTAAAGAACCTCCATATTGTTCTTCATAGGTACAATATGTTCTCCATATTGTAAACTGGCTGTACCAATTTACATTCCCACCAACTGTGTAGGAGGGTTCCCTTCTCTCCACACTTTCTCCAGCATTTATATTTTGTAGACTTTTTTATCGGAGAATGCAATGGCACCCCACTCCAGCACTCCTGCCTTGAAAATCCCATCGATGGAGGAGCCTGGTAGGAGGTCATATCTCATTGTAGTTTTGATTTGTATTCGTCTAATAATTAACAATGTTTAGCATCTTTACATGGGCCTCTTGGCCATCTGTATGTCTTCTTTGCAGAAACATCTATTTACGTCTTTGCCCATTTTTTGATTGGATTGTCTGTTGTGAGGATGTTAAGCCTCATGAGCATTTTATAAAGTTTAGAGGCTAATTCCTTGTCAGTCACATTACTGAAAATATTTTCTCCCAATTTGTGGGTTGTCTTTTGGTTTTGTTTATTGTTTCCTTTGCTGTGCAAAAGCTTTTGAGTTTAAGTGGGTCCCATTTGCTTACTTTTGTTTTTATTTCTATCTTTCCGGGGTATGGATATATGCTTTTATTTGTTTATATTCCTGATAATTTTTAAAACTTAACTTCCATATTTCATGCAGATTATAGTATAGTGGAGAAGGCAGTCGAGTAAGTAGTTTGTAATATTAATTCATTTAATAACTGTACTTCCTTGATTATTTCAATTTTTGGTGTTTTATTGGCCTCAGTTTTAGCATGGAGATATTTAATTTTGCTTATAGTGATATATGATTTAAGAACCAAACTAGATGCTTTAAAAAAGCACTTTAAGACTATATGTTTGACATTAATGGGCTCTCCAGGTGATTCACTGGGTAAAGAATCTTCCTGCAATGCAGGAGATGCAAGAGACATGGGTTCAATCTCTGGGTTGAGAAGATCCCTGGAGAAGGAAATGGCAACCCTCCAGTATTCTCGCCTGGAGAATCCTATAGACAGAGGAGCCTGGTGGGCTACAGTCTATAGGGTCGCAAAGAGTTGAACATGACTGGAGCAACTGAGCATTCAACATTAATAGCAATTATTAATTATTATGATCATACATCTCTAATACTGATAACTGGGATATTTTATAAATTAAAAATAATATAGTTCTATTTTTTTTTCTTCATGGTTTGAATTACTCCTTCAAGGGCAGTTTTCCTGTTTAATGCAAGATTTGATTAGAGTAAGTTGATGTTGCTATAACTTATTTCATGAATAAATAAATTCAATGTTCCCAACACAGAAATGTAATTTTCTAATAAAACATGCTTTTGGTCAATATTTCCCCCTTTATTTCTTAGTCTACCTAAACTCTGAACAAACATTATAAAGCATGCAGGTGTATCAGGGAAAGATGCCATTTTATCATGTTTGGAATTAAATTGTTGTAACAATTAAGAGAAAAACAAGAATGAGTTGAAATCAATTCATTCTTAATTACTAAATCTTTTAGAATTTACATAAAATTACACTCATCTAAAGTCATCAGTTGAGTGATCACTTTGATACATTTTTGTTTAATTTCACCTGGGAGCAGATGTGCAAAATTAGTATATGTTCAGTTTTACAACTGAGTTCAAAAAGTAGCAAAAGTAAATTATAGTAATTTATAGTGCAATATAATAAAGCCTAGTTTCTGCAAGCAAAAAACTTTAATTATTTTTGAATCTCTAGTACCTAGGTAATATGTGAATATCACATGTATCTAAAAAATAATTTTAGTTTGGGAACACATGTAAGAATTAAAGATTTTAAAATGAAAAAAAAAAAAATAAAATTAAAAGATAACTTTAAGTCATTTATAGTACCTTTTAAGGTATAGAGTATCTATAGCTCAAACCATTCTTTTAATAGAGGGGTTCTCAACAGTGTGATTAGAAGACTGATACCATATCTCATACTTTTAAGCAACATCATTACAGGAAGAAATCCAGCAGTGTTAGCTTTAAAGTATCAGGAAGATCACTATGGCTCTAAGTCTAACATGTTCTGAAATAAACATTTCAAGTGACCTTAAAGGCTTCCCTATGAAGAATTTAAAAATTGTAGTGTCTAGAGTTTTAGAATTTCAGATTCTCCTCTAAGTGCTGAAGTGATATAGCAATCTGTCCTCAGAGATAATGGCCCATGGAGGAGACAGACACTTTAAAAGACAAGTCTGAAACATGAAACAGATATAAAATGGATAGAGGATCAAAGTCCTGTGAGAATGCAAAGCAAAACAGATTGTAAAGGATTTGGTGGCCAAATTCATCTGAACAATGTGTAAAATTTTTTAAATTTTAAGAAGCCCATCCAACTAGATAAGTAAATTGTGTGTGCGTGTGTGCACGTGCACATGTTTATGTTATACAGCAGAACTGTACCCTATTCAGCAAGCAATCTTGCTTTGTCATTGTCTGCCTGTTTGCAAACCTTGCTTTAAAAGATCTTCATTATCCTTTTCAAAGGCTGCATTTCTTCCCTCCTCCCTATGGTTAGCTTATGATCTTCTAACAGCAGAAGTTCTTTGCAGCAAAATCTCTTAGGAAAGTTGGCTGCCTAATGACTTTCTGCAGTCTTGGAGGTGGTGCATTACTTGAAGCCCTCTATGAACCCTATATCCAAACGGTGCTCTTGGCTCTAAAGTAAAATATTTTCTAGCTCTTATGCATTAGAGAATACCTCATCCTATATAAGGAAACACATTCTTTTATTTCCTTATATGGACTACCTTTCTCTAAAAATATGTGTCACTCCAGTCATTCCCCAGTTCACTTATTTTTAATGCTAAATGAGCCAGAAGAGTTTAACTCCTAGAAAGAATGAAATGATTAAATAAACCTTATGGTAAAATCATATCATAATCTGAAAGAGGTGAGATAGTTTATAGGCTTTTCACCTAAAATTCAGGAGTACTTTATCATGTGTTACATCCTTTTATATTAAATATAACCATGCAAATTTTATGGGATGTTGTATCAGCAGATGGAAAACTACACCATAAAAACATACCCATTCTAAATGAATGGGGAAGAAAGAAATGAAACGAGTTATTTTGAATATGGCAAGGCAGTCCACAGGATTTTCTTTTTTTCATTGAAGTATAGTTGGTTTACAATATTGTGCTAGTTTCAGGTGTACAGCAAAGAGATTCAGTGATTTCAGATTATTTTCCATTGTAGGCTATTACAAGATATTTAATCCCTGCACTGTACAGTGAATCCTTTTTGTTTACCTTTTTTGTGTATAGTTCAACTCAGTTAAGACCAGTCACTCAGTAATGTTCAACTCTTTACAACCCCATGGACTGCAGCAAGCCAGGCTTCCCTGTCCATCTAGGATTGTCATAGCTTTTCTTCCAAGGAGCAAGAGTCTTTTAATTTCACGGCTGCAGTCACCATCTGCAGTGATTTTGAAGGCCAAGAAAATAGTCTGTCACTGCTTCCATCATTTCCCCATCTATTTGCCATAAAGTGATGTGATGGGATGTCATGATCTTGGTTTTTTGAATGTTGAGTTTTAAGCCAATTTTTTCACTCTCCTCTTTCACTTTCATCAAGAGGCTCTTCAGTTTCTCTTCACTTTTTGCCAGAAGGGGGTGTGTCACCTGCATATATGTGAGTAAGTGAAGTGAAAGTCAGTCAGTCGTGACTGACTCTTTGTGACCCCATGAACTATATATTCCATGGAATTCTCCAGGCAAGAAGACTGGAGTAGATAGCCTTTCCCTTCTCCAGGGGATCTTCCCAATCCAGGGATTGAACCCAGGTCTCCCACATTGCAGGCGGATTCTTCACCAACTGAGCCACAAGGGAAACATATCTGAGGTTACTGACATGTCTCCCTGAAATCTTGATTCCAGTTTGTGCTTCATCCAATCTGGCATTTCACATGTTGTACACTGCATATAAGTTAAATAAGCAAGGTGATAATATATGGCTTTGACGTACTCCTTTCCTGATTTGGAACCAGTCTGTTCCATGTCTAGTTCTAACTGTTCCTTCTTGACCTGCATACAGGTCTGTCAGGAGGTGGTAAGGTGGTATGGTATTCCCATCTCTTTAAGAATTTTTCATTTTGTTGTGATCCACAAAACCAAAGTCTTTAATCTAGCCCACGAAAAAGAAGTAGATGTTTTCTGGAATTCTCTTGCTTTTTATATGCCCCAACAAGACGGTTCAGTTCAGTTCAGTTGCTCAGTCATGTCTGACCCTTTGCGACCCCATGAACCACAGTACACCAGGCCTGCCTGTCCATCACCAACTCCCGGAGTCCACCCAAACCCATGTCCACTGAGTCAGTGATGCCATCCAGCCATCTCACCCTCTGTCGTCCCCTCCTCCTCCTGCTCTCAATCTTTCCCAGCATCAGGTTCTTTTCCAATGAGTTAGCTCTTCGCATGAGGTGGCCAAAGTATTGGAGTTTCAGTTTCAACATCAGTCCTACCAATGAACACCCAGGACTGATCTCCTTTAGGATGGACTGGTTGGATCTCCTTGCAGTCCAAGGGACTCTCAAGAGTCCCTTGTTCCACAGTTCAAAAACGTCAATTCTTCTGTGCTCAGCTTTCTTTATAGTCCAACTCTCACATCCATACATGACCACTGGAAAAAACATAGCCTTAACTAGATGGATCTTTGTTGACAAAGTAATGTCTCTGCTTTTGAATATGCTCTCTAGGTTGGTCATAAATTTCCTTCCAAGGAGTAAGCGTCTTTTAATGTCATGGCTGCCATTATCATCTGCAGTGATTTTGGAGTCCAAAAAAATAAAGTCAGCCACTGTTTCCACTGTTTCCCCATCTATTTCCCATGAAGTGATGGGACCAGATGCCAAGATCTTGGTTTTCTGAATGTTGAGTTTTAAGCCAACTTTTTCACTCTCTTCTTTCACTTTCATCAAGAGGCCCTTTAGTTCTTCACTTTCTGCCATAAGGATGGTGTCATCTGCATATCTGAGGTTATTGATATTTCTCCCAGCAATCTTGATTCCAGCTTGTGCTTCATCCAGCCCAGCATTTCTCATGATGTACTCTGCATATAAGTTAAAGAAGCAGGGTGATAGCATACAGCCTTGACATACTCCTTTACCTTTTGGAACCAGTCTGTTGTTCCATGTCCAGTTCTAACTGTTGCTTCCTGAACAAGACAGTAGGAGGAGTGAAATGGCATTGATGTATAGAGGTTTGTGTCTATTAATCCCATACTCATATGTCTCTCTCCTGCTTCCCTTTTAGCTTTTGATAGCCTGAAGTTTGTTTTCCATGTCATTCCATAGGGTTTTTTGTATGATGTCTCTAGAGGCCTTTACAGAGAAAATCATGGCAGCTTTAAAAATACTGACGTATAAAAAGGAGACACAAGCTAGTCCAGGAAAAGAAGATAACTTCAATCACATTAGGGTTTCCCTGGTCACTCAGACAGTAAAGAATATGCCAGCAATGTAGGAGACCCATGTTCAATACCTAGGTTGGAAAGATCCTTTGGAGTAGGAACTGGCAACCCACTCCAGTATTCTTGCCTTGAGAATTCCATGGATAGAAGAGCCTGGAGGGCTTGACCAAGTGACTATCACTTTCACTTTCACTAATCATATTATGTTAATGATAATCAATAAACCAAACAGTGTTTAAACATATACAATCATGGAGAAGGAAGAACTAGGCTTAATAAAATATAGAAAGGGTAAAAATTGATGCCTCATATCTGGTAAAAATTGGGCAAGTAGAAGCATATTTACTTGACCATTCTCTTTAATATGTACAGGGAAACAGTAAAAGTGACTGAACCTACATTTTAGAAAATGATAAAACATGTGAAAGATTTCCTTAAAAAGTCAAACACAATGAACTCTTCTATGAATATTAAGTCTCAATTCTGTGAAGATGTCAGTGAACTCCTATTTATTTTGTATTCAGGTATTTATTTATCTTTAACTCTCTTTGGAGATAATTCTTGTATTTAATTTAGAAAAAATAAACTGATGAGAAAAACTGAAAGAAAAAGATAGGAAACAAGAGATTAAGGTAAGATTGCCAGGCATAAAAATGTATATGCTTATGTCATTAAAACAATATGGTATGAATGAAGAAATAATCAGAAAAATAAATCAAAATGTTTAGAAATGAAGGCCACCAAACATATATAGGAATTTGGAGTCTAATAAGATGACATTTCAGTAAGCAAAGAAATTTTGGATATTTGTTGCAGTATTGTGAAAACTTAGTAGCCAAGAAACAATATAAATTTCCTTACAAGAAATAACATTTAAAATAGATCATAGATTTTAAAGAAATAATGTAAAGCATGCTAAAAATTAAAATAAGCAAATGAAAGGGCCCCAACACAATTTAGGTAAGTAAATAAACTCTTTCAAAGAAAAACACTGATTTATAAATGTGGATAATGTATCCCTTTAGATTCTTTGAGTAGTAAACAATAAAGTTGACTCATATACTATGTTTAAACCAAAACCAAGATATTTGGGGATAACTTTTAACTGATGAAAAAGATTAGTAGCTGGATTGAAGGACTAAAGGATTTGAAAATTTTAGAGACTGTCATTCACAGGACTGGTTTGGTGGTTTAGTTGCTAAGTAGTGTCTGGCCCCGGCAACCCCATGGACACAGCCTTCCAGACTCCTCTGTCCATGGGATTCTCCAGGAGTGAGTTGCCATTTCCTTCTCCACTGACTCAGTTGCAACAATTTCCAGTTTTTTCATTTGAAATTTATAATTTCAGGAGAGAAAATCTGAATGTCCCAATCTCAGTACTTGTCCATACAATCAGCTGTCATAGGGCCAGTGTCGTCCAATAGCTACAAATAATGAGGTCCATTTCCTGCATGCCTACCTTTGTGAGCCAGGATTCACGATGGGGTTCTAGTATAGCTACAGGTTTAAATCATCTGTAGAATAAATAAATACAATGAAAAACTAAAAACAAGAAAGAAAAAGTGTCAAAAAAGGAGAGCATTGCACAACAAATATATTAGTGACTACCTTTCCACATTTAAGAGAGAATATGTATAATTTTTTTTTTTTTTCAAAAAGACAAACCATGAGGGGAAGAATATCAAGATTAAAAAGGGCAGAGACATTGAGTGGGTTACTCATGCAATTTTTTTCCCTCTAAGGCGTCTCTTTTTTTTTTCAACAATAGGGATAAAATTGGTACACAATTTATGCTGCTTTGTAGATTAGATGAAATAATCCAAGCAAAAGATTTATTGTAGCCCCCAGCATGGAGTAAGTGTTCAACAAATAATAGCTATATTTGCTTTGATAAATGTTATTATTAACTCCCTTGAAGTGTATAATTTATGTATATAAAAGGTAGAGGTAAAAATATAGACGGTCAGAAAAGGAATACAGAAAAGGAATCTCAAGTTTATTCATCAGCTCAGTTTAGTCGCTCAGTGGTGTCTGACTCTTCGAAACCCCATGGCCCGCAGCACACCAGGCTTCCCTGTCCATCAACAACTCCCAGAGCTTGCTCAGTTTATTCATATTTAACATTTAACCATTTTTGAACAATTAGGGAAATCTCATTATCTTGTCAGATGGGCAAATGTGAATTAATACCAAATATTGCTGAGAGGTTTTGGTTAACCCTAAATCACTACAAACTTTTTGAAAACAATTTATTGTCAACTCCCAAAGTAAAAAGAGGCACATCACCTCTTTATTAGTAGGGAGAGCTATTTTGCTTCAGAAGTAGACAGCAAACTCGACTGGGCCCAAGTGGCCTGACACTCTTTGATCTGTTTTTTTGCCCCATCTTCTCTGAGTTGTGGTCATCTCCTAGGCTCAGAGTCAAAAGGAAGATGGGGCATATGTAATGGACTTGCCATCCTAAGTGCATATACCTGGATGCATATCCAAGTTGGCAAGACCACAATCTGTCATCAGGTGGTATTGGGATCTGGACAGTAATGAACTAGAAGAAGATATTTATTTGACTTAAAATCTCAGCTTGTATTTCTATCTATATTTGCCCAAGAACACCAGCCTGCTGAGGTCGAGACATTTCCCTTTCATTAATAATCCTTTCTCTTGATTTTCATTTGCCTTCATGCTTCTCTTTACCATAAGTTAAAATACATCAAAGAGACAAATTGTTAACACCGCAAAGGTCCAATTAAATCTATCTCTACAAATGCTTTCACATGAATGCCTGAATGTATTTGTACAGAATCTTGCTTCCAACATTGTTATAGTAATAAGGAAAAAGAAAATAATATTTGTTATTTAGGGATAATGACAAATAATAGATGATGATATATTATTAAAATAGGATACCATACAATTATTTTAAAAACATAAGGTAAATTCTTATGTTCAAATTCTTAAGTACTGATATGAAAACTGTTATTTACACACATTAAAAAAAACAGCAAGGTGGAATATAGCAAGTGTAACATGGTTTATGCATAAAAAACACACACACATACACACACACACACATTCAAACTCTAATCTTACGTGTTTGCCTCAAGGGTCACAATTCAACTGCTGTCCCTCAAAGACCAGGCAAGTGTTATCAATATCTGTTGCAGCTAAGTGAAAAAATTTGGAAGCAGTGGTAAGAGGGAGGATGAATTTCACACTTAAATGAATTCAAATTTAGTTTAAAAAATTTTAAAGTACCATATTACCCAAACAAAACCAAAAATGATTTGCTTCAAACTGCTAGAGGGTGAATTCTAATACAAACATTCATATTCATTGAATAGCTCTAGGAGACTGCATGAAAAATTCCTAACAGAGATTAATATTTCGGAGTGGAGCTACGATGGTGGAAGGTGACCTTAATTTTATACTGTGTACTCTTCTGTACAGTTTTATATTTTTTACTGTCAGTGTGTATATCTTTATGCCACTTTCACTTTCACAAAAAGGCTTACATAAATAAAAATGCATGGCCAACAAATGAAACGGCTTTATTAATATTTGAAATCTATACCACCTAAATTTTTGATAAAATAAAAAATACACATATCTGGACACTCCTATCCTAAAAGTATTTGACTACATATATTTATCTATTCTGTGCTGTGCTTAGACTCTCCGTTATGTCTGACTCTTTGTGACCACATGAAATGTAGTCCACTAGGCTTCTCTGTTCTTGGGGATTCTCCAGGCATGAACACTGCAGTGGGTTGCCATGCCTCCTCCAGGGGATCTTCCCATCCCAGGGATCAAACCCAGATCTTCTACATTGCAGGCAGATTCTTTACCAGTTGAGCCACCAGGGAAGCCCAAGAATACTGGAGTGGGTAGGCCTATCCCTTCTCCAGGGCATCTTCCCAATCCAGGAGTTGAACTGGGGTTCCCTGCATTACAGGTGGATTCTTTACCAGCTGAGTTACTTTCTAGTCCTAAAGTTTCACTGCAATATTATAACACTCTATATCATATGAAAATCTTTATGCTATATGGTTATATATATATGCTTTCCACATGATGCTTCTTTACCTGGAATTTTCTACCCCTCTCCACCTCTTGAGAGTTGGGAAACCTATGTTCATTCTTCTCAATTTGCTCATGGTAAATGGGTTATATTATTCCCAACTTCCCTCCACACCAAGAGTGATGAACCACTTATTCTTCTCTACTCCTCTTTGTGCTACATATTTTAATCAAGTACACATCATATGAAATTATTATTTGTTAGAATGTGTATTCTCTCTTTTTTGTAGTTTGAAAGTTCCCTGAGAGCAGACAATGCCTGATCTTTCTTAGTATTACCAAACCTATGCAGGATGTCCCAAAATTATTTCCAAACTTTTTTAAAGTAAACTGAGAGAAGGCATTCTTGTTGTCTGTAAAGCATCCTTAGAGTCTGGAATAAAAGGGGTGAGTGCTTTTTTTGAAAGCTCACTGTGACATTTCTTAAGTACTGAGTATGTATTAGCTCATTTAAGACTTACAGAAACTCTATAGATAATTAATGTCATTTACTAGAGGAGGAACTTGAGGTTTTGAGCCATTAATTTTTTTGACTAAACTGTAAGATGTAGAACTTGTGTATGAAGTCAGGAATAGGGATTTATTGAATAAAGAGAATCATAAAATATTTCCACAACTCAAGAAAGTATAAAATGTGAGTAGTGCTTTAAATCTATTTCTTCTCATTTAAAATGGATAGAACAGGAATTTTACCTCAACAGCAGGACAATAAAAAATTGGAAATAAATTGAAAATTGCAACATAGGAAGTAGTTTTAGATGATTAAAAAATAAGTAGAAACAAAACCCCAGCAAGTACAAAGGATTTGGCTTGTAAAGGTATGTAAAAATGTCTCAGCATCATAACAGATATATTAATTATTGGACTATGTATGTTACAAAATATAGTTTGCTCAAGAAGATGGTTCAAAAAGATAAGAAAAACAGAAAACTATTTTAAACGTTTAAAATTAAAAAAGAATATACATTCATAAGAATCAAAATTATTTCAAATTCTACTTTTCAAGAAAGAACATCAAGGAGCCCTTAAATAGAAAACATAATGTAGGTCCCAGCAGGCCCAGTGCAGCCCAGGGCTGGAGATTGGTGGTGGCCAGGTCCCCTCCTCAGCCTGGAATGTGTGTTTCGGGGTCTTGTCCGGCTGGGCCTTCACCGCTCTGTGTGCGCTGTCTCGCCTTGGCATCTACCTGGGGAGACCTGGTGCACTGTGAGCAGAGACCTGGAGCCTCATGGATATGAGCCAACCCACCCAGGAGGAGTGGGAGCCCTCATCTGAGGTGGGCTTCAAGGTGTTTCTTGTTATGATTTCTGAAGAGCTCCCTTACTCTGGGGAGATTTGGACAGAAGCCCCTGTCCCAACAAAAACTAAGACAATACAAGGAAGGCAGACAACTCAGTAATAGTATCAGCATACTTTTGCTGCACTTTATTATACTGTGCAGATACTGCTTTTTTTCTTTTTTTTCTTTTTAACAAATTGAAGGCTTGTAGCAAGCCTGCATAGAGCAAGTCTATCAGCAACATTTTGGCAACAGCATTTGCTCACTTCATGTCTGAGTGTCACATTTTGGTAATTCTCACAGTATTCCAAACTTTTTTGTTATTATTTTTAACAATAACCTGTGATTCATGGTCTTTGATGTTGCACTTGTAATTGTTTTGGGTGCCAACAGGCGCTCCCAGTTAAGACAGGGAACTTAACTGATAAATGTTGTTTGTGTTCTGACTGCTCCACCAATGTGTGTTTCCTGTCTCTGCACCTCTCCTCTGGCCTCCCTATCCCCTAAGACACAAATATTAGGTCAATTAATAGCTTTAAAATGGCCTTTAAATGTTCACGTGTAAGGAAGAGTCACACATCTCTCACTTTAAACTAAAAGCTAGAAATGATTAAGCAAAGTGAAGAAGAATGAAAGAGCCTCTTGACGAAAGGGAAAGAAGAGAGTGAAAAAACTGGCTTAAACCTCAACATTCAGAAAGCTAAGATCATGGCATCTGGTCTCATCACTTTATGGCAAATAGATGGGGAAACAGTGGAAACAGTGGCTGACTTTATTTTTCTGGGCTCCAAAATCACTGCAGATGGTGATGGCAGCATGAAATTAAAAGACACTTGCTCTTTGGAAGGAAAGTTATGACCAACCTAGATAGCATATTAAAAAGCAGAGACATTACTCTGTTAACAAAGGTCTGTCTAGTCAAGGCTATGGTTTTTCCAGTGGTCATGTATGGATGTGAGAGTTGGACTATAAAGAAAGCTGAGCACTGAAGAATTGATGCTTTTGAACTGCGGAACAAGGGACTCTTAAGAGTCCCTTGGACTGCAAGGAGATCCAACCAGTCCATCCTAAAGGAGATCAGTCCTGGGTGTTCACTGGAAGGACTGATGCTGAAGCTGAAACACCAATACATTGGCTACCTGATGCAAAGAGCTGACTCATTTGAAAAGACTCTGATGCTGGGAAAGATTGATGGTTGGAGAAGAAGGGGATGCCAGAGGATGAGATGGTTGGATGGCGTCACTGACTCGATGGACATGAGTTTGGGTGGGTTCCAGGAGTTGGTGATGGACAGGGAGGCCTGGCATGCTGCAGTTCATGGGGTTGCAAAAAGTCAGACACGACTGAGTGACTGAACTGAACTAAACTGAACTGAGTGAGGAAGGCATGTCAAAATCTGAGATAGGCCCAAAGCTAGGCCTCTTGTACCAAACAGTTAGCCAAGTTGTGAATGAAAGAAGTTCTTACAGGAAATGAAAAGTTCTACTCCAGTGAACATGATGATAAGGAAGCAAAGTAGCCTTACCGCTGAAATGGAAAAGTTTTGGTGGTCTGGGTAGAAGATCAAACCAGCCACAACATTCTCTTAAGCCAAAACCTAATCCAGAGCAAGGCTGTGACTCTCTTTAATGCTCTGTGAAGGCTGAGAGAGGTGCAGAAGCTGCAGAAGAAAAGTTTGATGCCAACAGAGATTGGTTTATGAGATTTAAGGAAAGAAGCCGTCTCCATAATGTAAAAGTGGAAGTCGAAGCACCAAATGCCAATGCAAAAGCCAAAGCAAGTTACTCAGATCTGCTTAGGATGTTTAAAGTAAGTGGCTACACAACACAACAGATTTTCAGTGTTGATGAAACAGCCTTATATTGGGAAAAGATGCCATCTAGGACTTTCATAGCTAGAGAGGAGAAGTTAAGGCTTAGCTTCAAAGCTTCAAACGACAGCCTCATCTGTTGTTAGTGACAAATACAGCTGGTGACTTGAAGTTGAAACCAATGACCATTTATCATTTTGAAAACAGTGGAGCTCTTAAGAACTATGCAAAATCTACTCTGCCTGTGCTCTATAAATGGAACCACAAAACCTGGATGATAGCACATCTGTTTACAACATGGTTTACTGAAAATTTTAGGCCTGCTGGTGAGACCTAACACTCAGAAGAAAGATTCCTTTCAAAATATTACTGCTTATTGACAATTCACCTGGTCAGCCAAGAGCTCTAATGGAGATTTACAACAAGATTAATGTTGCTTTCATGCCTTCTAACACTGTTCATTTTGTACCCCATGGATCATGGAGAAGTTTCAACTTTCAAGTCATATTATTTAAGAAATGCATTTCAAAAGGCTATAGCTGCCATAGTGATTCCTCAGATGTATTTGGGTAAAGTTTACTGAAAACCTCTGGAAAGGGTTCACCATTTTAGAGTCCCTTGGACTGCAAGGAGATCTAACCAGTCCATTCTGAAAGAGATCAGCCCTGGGTGTTCTTTGGAAGGAATGATGTTAAAGCTGAAACTCCAGTACTTTGGCCACCGCATGCGAAGAGTTGACTCATTGGAAAAGACTCTGATGCTGGAAGGGATTGGGAGCAGGAGGAGAAGGGGATGACCGAGGATGAGATGGCTGCATGGCATCACCAACTCGATGGAAGTGAGTCTGAGTGAACTCCGGGAGATGGTGATGGACAGGGAGGCCTGGTGTGCTGCGATTCATGGGGTTGCAAAGAGTCAGACACGACTGAGCGACTGAACTGAACTGAACTGAACTGAAGAACAACCATGATTCATGGGAAGAGGTCCAAATATCAACACGAACAGGAGTTTGGAAAACAATTTATTCCAACCCTCATAGATGACTGAGGGGTTCAAGACCTCCTTGGAGAAAGTAACTGCAGATGTGGTGGAAACAGCAAGAGAACTAGAGTTAGGAGTGGAGCCCGAAGATGTGACTGAATTGCTGCAATGACATGATAAAAATTTAACAGATGAGTAGCTGCTTCTTATGGATGAGCAAAGAACATGATTTCTTGAGACAGAATCTGCTGGTGACGGTGCTATGAAGTTTGTAGAAATCACCACAAAGGACTTAGAATATTACATAAGCTTAATTCATAAAGCAGCAGCAGGATTTGAGAGGCTTGATTCCAGTTTTGAAAGGAGTTCTACTGTGGGTAAAATGCTGTTAAACAACATTGCATTCTACAGAGAAATTGTTCATGAAAGGAAGAGTCAACTGATGTGGCAAACTTCATTGCTGTCTTATTTTAAGAAATTGCCACAGCAACACCAGCCTTCAGCAACCACTGAGCTCATCAGCAGTAGTCATCAATATCCATGCAAGACCCATCTCCAGCAAAAAGATTACAACTGAAGGCTCAGGTGATGCTAGACATTTCCTAACAATAAAACAATTTTAAACCAAGGTATGTACACTTTGTTTAGACACAATGCTATTGCATACTTAATGGACTACAATATAATGTAAAAATAATGTTTACATGCATTGGGAAGCCCAAAATTTGTGAGACTTGGCAATATCCACTTTTACTGCAATGGTCTGGAACCAAATGCTTAATATTTCCAAGGTAGACCTGTCATGGTCTTTAGTCGGATTTCTCTCCCCCTTTGTTCTTCTCTCCCCTCATTTAAAAACTATGCAATTTATGTGCATACCAAAGAGATGCAATCCTAAAATGAACCTATCCACAGACCAAAAATGTTGAACATGACCAATACTGTTACAGCTACCTATGTGCTCCTTACCATATCATCTCACCCCCTTGATTCCCCACCAAAGGCATCTGCCATCCTCAACTTCGCATTTGTCTTTTTCCTGTTGTATGATGTTCTCCTGTATGTGCATACATATATATGCACAAAGATATTACTTAGTCATGCTTGTTTTGGATGTTTATAATAGCGCATAATATGTTTTTAACTTGTGAATGCCTTTTTCATTCATCACTGTGTATACAAATTTCATCTGTATTATTTTATGTGGGTACAGTTTATTGTGACTTCTCTGTAATAGCTCATTCGGTGAATATGACAGGATTTGTTTATCCATTATCTTATAGGAGCACATTTAGGTGGTTTTCCATTTTGGTATTATAGAAATTGCTACAGTGAATATATTTTTGCATACTTCTTGGTGTGATAAGTTGAAATCTGAGGATATGTACATGAATGTGGAATTGCTGAATCAGGATTTGCAAATGTTCAGCTTTAGGAGATAATGTCAAAATGGTTGTCTCAGTTTATATTCTCACCACATCCTCAACAACTTGGTATTATCATACTTCTTCATCTTTGCCAATCTAAATGAAGATCTGTTAAAATTAAGTTGTGGTTTTAATTTACATTCTTCTACCAGACATTGTGGCTTAGTATTTTTTTTTTAATGTACCTTATGTGTTTTCTGCAAAATGTCTATTCAAGTTTGTTGCCCACTCTCCTGTTGGCTTGTTTGTCTTTCTGTTGGGCAGTGGTAGTTCCTTGTGGTCCCTGAATCAGAACTTCTATTGTTTATATGTTACCCATGCTGCTGCTGCTGCTAAGTCGCGTCAGTCGTGTCCGACTCTGTGCGACCCCATAGATGGCAGCCTACCAGGCTCCCCCATCCCTGGAATTCTCCAGGCAAGAACACTGGAGTGGGTTGCCATTTCCTTCTCCAATGCATGAAAGCGAAAAGCGAAAATGAAGTCGCTCAGAAGTGTCTGACTCTTAGTGACCCCATGGTCTGCAGCCCACCAGCTCCTCCATCCATAGGATATTCCAGGCAAGAGTACTGGAATGGGGTGCCATTGCCTTCTCCGATGTTACCCATATTATCCACCAATTTTTGACTTTATTTTCCATGATCTTTTGAGAATAGAAGTCCTTAATTTAAAGACTGTATTCCCTGAGAGTATAAACACAGCTTCTTTTTTGCTCCTTAATTTTGTAAAACTTTGGCTTCCACAGCTCATTCTTTAATAAGAAACAGGTTTTTATATATGGTATAAGGCAGGGATCTGAATTCTTTCCCATATGGGTAGCCAGTTTCCCTAGCTCTATGTGTTGAAAGTTTTATCTTGTTCCCCCTGAGCTGCAATGCCATCTCTGACATTCAGTAAATCTCTATAAATGCATGGGCTTATTTTGGGCTTTCTATTTTGGGTTGTTCTTGCCTTGTCTTCATTGCTATAGATTTATAATAAGGCATAGTATTTGTCAGGGCAATTGCCCTGAATAGTTTACTTCTTTAGAAATTTGTTTTGAATTTTGAGGCTATTCTTAGCCATTGTATCATAATTTTTTGAATTAATGGGTCAAGTTTATCATTTATACCTGTTAGAGTTTTGGTCAGAACTATATGGAATCTACAATTCAGGGTGGGGAGAAGAGACATCTTTGTGATTTGAATCTTCCCATTCATAAACAGTATATCATTCCAGCTATTTAGGCCCCCTTTAAGGACTTCCAATGAGAGTTTATGTTTTTCTGCATATAGGACTTGTACATTTTTGGTTAGATTTATTCCTAGTTACTTTATTTTTTATTGTTGATACTTTTGTCAATGCATGATACTTTCAAAAATTGATATTTTCTAATTGACTGCTTTTGATATACAAAAATGTAGTAGATTTTTGTGAAATAATCTTATACCCATTTACTTTAAGATTATTTTATTTTAAATAATAACAAAAGAGAACATAATGTAGAGAGCTGATAAATATTAATGTAATAAAATATTTAAGACATTACAGAAAAGTAAAATATCCTAGAGCAAAAAGAATCAGCACGTGACTAAGTAATTGTGTCATATCAGGAAAAAAGAGAAGAGTTAAATGTTGATTTTCCTAGGGCATTATTAATAATTTAAAAATATAATTCAAATAGAACAGAAATATTCAAATAAAAAATACCTGCAATCATAAACCTGTGTTTAAAAAGGAGAAAAAAAATAGGAATTTCTTCTACTCACCACTCCATTATTACTAACTTTAAAAATATTCTTTCCTTAGGGTCTCATAAAGACTATGAAATATTACCAAGAATAGGAGTTCATATTCTTGAACTTGAATCATGAAATTTTCCTCCCCACTTTAAAGAGTGGGGTTGCAACCTTATCATTTCCTATGTCTGCAGTGATCCTGACTGTGATCTAGAGATAAAGGCAAAAAATGCATTGCCATTAGTTGCTAACTGCAATATATAAAGACCTTTAAGGAAATTCAGGAGCTAATAATAGCATCTGTTTCTCAGTGTATATATAAGAAGAAAGCACCTCCAGAGAAGGCACTGCTTTATACTAAATGACCTGCTTCGGGCCTTAAAGTTCATTGTCTCTAGGCTGTTTAGTGGCTTGTGTTTAAAAAAATTACTTGTTTTGGTCCAATTTCTTTTAATCCAATAACTCTTAAGCCTCTTAAACAAAAGTTAAAATTATTTTCAACTGCTTTGAACTAGGATGTGTCAGGCAGTCACCCGCATTTCATGGGCATCAATAGAACAAAGCAATAACCATGAAACTCTTCTCTTTTACTCATGAATCAAAATTGCAATGAGCTGACTTCTGTTTTAGTCTAGAAGAGATTTATGAGAAACGGGATTATTCTGACTCATGATTTTAAGCGAAGTTCTCTGGATATATGTTCCCAAGAAAAACAGCATAGCTAATCATCTCACTTAACTCTAAATAACGCACACTTGATTACGGAGCCTATCTCAAAAACCCAGAAGCTTGACAGAAATGAGAGCATGGCTTCCCATCCTGGACTCTATGTTTTAGTGAATGACTTTTCTCAATATGGTTTATTTAGTCACACATTCTAATATCAGTTCATTGTGTCAGAAAGGTAAAACCACAAGAATTAACGATGAAGAATTTCACTTACTCAGCCGCCTGTCGTCACCTGTCAACTTCCTACCCATTCATCACCTAGCTTGTCACACTTGACATAAGTTTCTGAAGGGCTGGGCGAAGACGGGGCAGGAGAGGCTGGATAAATGTCTTCATGATCTTCTTTAGCAATGTCAGTAGCTCAGCACTCTCAGTATTTTAGACTTGCCGGTGACAGCTTTTCCACCAGTGCTGAAGCTGCATTCCAAATTGATATTTGTGGCGGCTTGGAGTCCGGGCTAGAGAGATGCCTAAGGCAAGCCAATTTCTGCAGTTTGATACCAGTAAACAATATGATCTCTCTTTGTGTTCATGTGGATGAGCTGGAGTGGAATGAGGGAAGGATAACTTCAAATGACAGTTGCCACAGGTGATTAATTTTTTTTTGGTCTTTTGCAGATTTACTCTGCCTACTCTAATTTAAATTGGTGTTCATAATGATCCTTTCATTTTGCATAAAAGCTGAAGAGATGCTTTCACTCCTGTAACAAATAAGCAGGCAGGATGCTGTGCATGAAGATGATGTTCCTGATTCCATGTGATTTTTTTTAAATGTGCAAGGAGATGATTCTTCTATCTGGCTACCCACCTGACCAGCCCCCGTGTGACCAGGAGATGTGATTGTGAGGCAGCTGATGGGAGAAAGATGTGCGAACAAGTGATGCCCCTAAAGTCAAGTATGAGATACTCTGAGGTCCAGATGCAACTGGATGTTGCCTCTCAGGGAACGAGTTCACATACAGCTAGAGAGAGAAGGAAATGTTCCAGCCCCACATTTTTAATTATAAGCAGGGAAAAATAACTTAATCTCACTGAGGTTTCAATAAGTGGAGGGGAAAACAAATAGAACATACTACAAAGGGCTATCATGAAGACACGACAGTGCATATGAAAGTGCTTTAAAAAGTTACAAGGCATTAGTCAAGTATTAGTTAAATATTATTAATAATTATATCGTATCAAAGGAAAATCAACAGGCTGATAATTGAGCCTTTAAACTTGGCCTTGGGAATCCAAAAGAGTACAAAATCTCATGTTTTATTAATTCTGCTCTGTTTTGTATAGTCTATTATTAGGCATCTTTTAGTTTTCCATTTTGGGTATATGTAAACATGAATGCAGTAGTGTTAGTATATATCAAAATATTTAAGTAAAGCATATTTAGAGAAGCTGGCAGCATAGAGATGAGCAACATCTCGTGGGAAAATTACAACATAGAAATAAAGCAGCAGAATGCTAAAGAAAGCCTAACAAGTATAATGACCATCCAAACCATGATTCATTTTTACAGGTCATAGATTAACAAGTTGATTTTTGAAAACAAGTGAAAGACACATGCTTTCATTGTATTGCAAAAATATCCTGAGGATGTGTGATTCCAATGGAAAATATCAGGATATTTTGCTTTCTCTTTGCTCAGTCAATAGTTGGAGGCTGTAGTATGATTACCTGACATACATTCAAACAAATGTGAGCTTCCACATTGATCTATTGCTCTCTGGGGAGCAGAGCTCTCAGAAGCTCTGTTTCTGAATAACAAGGTAAGAGTGAGCCAATACAAACTTCCTTTAAAAGAAAATGTCAGATTTGGAGTAGAAAAACAAGAGAAATATCACAGCCTTCTTGAAAAGATACATAGGGCTACAATTGCTAAAGTATGTCTGGTAGACACAAACCGTTAGAAAATCTGATGATCATATAAACCTAAAATATGTTTTGCAGGCTACCTGCCCAATCAATTCCCAGAGAAAATGAACAAAAGCACTAATAAATCTAAACTGGATCGGAAATTTATTTCTGTTTGAAACACAAAGTTGAGAAGTGATTCCTTCGTTCTAACTAGGCAGTATCTGTCTGCCCTCTAAATCTGTGCATGGCATTTATTCAATAGGTGAAAACTCACAGAGCAAAAAGATCTCTGGGAAATAAATTATCAATTGATTATGTTTTTTTCTCCAAAACATTATCCTTTTTTATACCTCATAGCCTGTTAGCAACCCCAATATTTTACCATATGAAATGTCTCCAGCCTCTCCCTAGCCCAGTCATCATAAGACAATTGTCAGATTTGGATTTTAAAAGCCCATCTCTAATCATGACACTTGTTCTCCAAGTTTTAATGGCTTCTTATTACTGCCACACACACACACACACACACACACACACACACAATCTCTATAAGATACATTGTGACATGGTAGCAATGTTTTTATCCTTATTTTCCATTAGTCCCCCATATATAGTTACATTGCAGTCAGACATTCTTTTAGTCTTCCTAATACTACTTGGTTTTTTTCCTCTGCTGCTCACAGTGTCTCCCCCCCCCCCCCCCCCCCCGGAATGTTCTCACTTTTCTTGCGTCTCTGCCTGGTTGACATTTTAGGTGTCATCCAAGTTCTATGTCAAAAATCACCCACTCAATTTTCTGCTTGAATATCATTTCTCAGCATCCCAAAATATCCTTAAATACTGAAGAAGACGTAAAAGCATACGGTAACCTTTAACAATGATTCTCTGTTTGAAGCCAAACTGTAACCAGAATCTGGGAAGGACTTTTATTGTTTAGAGCAGGGGTCCTCAAGCCTGATGGTCTGAGGTGGAGCTGATGTAATAATAATAGAAATAAAGTGTGCAATAAATACAATGTTCTTGAATCATTCTGAAATGATCCCCCACCTCCGGTCTGTGAAAAAATTGTCTTCCTCGGAACTGGTCCCTGGTGCCAGAAAGGTTGAGAACCACTAGTTTGAAAGATAAATGAGTTTGAAGTGTTATTCCATAATGGTGATTATTACTGACTTGTTTGCTCTCATCTGAGGAACCTACACTGCAGAGCTGATGGAAAGCAACCTCTTCACCCATCCTCTAGTGAAGACCCAGACTCTTAGGGTCACCTTACTGGATTCTATTAATTTTTAAATGGCCAGATGTTTTTATTCTATTTCATTTCTTTATAAATGAATTACCATTCCCAGAAAATTGAGGGGCTCAGAAAGAAGGAGGGAGAGGTGGTGGTGTAGCAGTTTCTATGGCAGTGTGATTTAAGCAAGACAGAGCTTGTGGGGAAAGCTGGAGGAACAAGAAACCAAAATGATTTATCTGTGGATAAGCCATGTTGTGTAATCCCTTTTGCAGAGTATCAGAAAAAGTGAAGGGCAGGAATAAGAAATTAGTTAGATAAATAAACATACAGCTACAGATGTAGTCAACCAGTGAAAACAATGGAAGTTGACCCAGGAACTATGTATATGAGCCTGCCTCTCTCAGATGTAGATATGAGGAAAAGAGCATAACAAACACCCAAGTGCAGGTGTCCTTTGTTCTGTTTCTTTTAAGTGAATGATAAAAATACTTTAGCTTTGTTTTTGAGAATCAAGGACATTGTGTGAAATGAATTGTGTGCCACTGTTTTTTGCTTACTCTGTAGGTTTGCAATATGCATTATAATACAAAATTTATGCTTGTGTTTGATATTGTGAGACTGACTACATTTCTGCTGATATCTGACATGCCACCCATGTGAGTTGAATAGTGACTAGGAGGCTAAGGATATGCCAAATAGCCCTTCTTTTTTTTTTGTCTCCATCAATTCTTGATGGGGTTTTCCTGCTTTCAGGATAGGCAAAAAAGAAAATACCTTACATGGGACCTATGAAAGATATTGAATATTCAGTGAAATAATACTGTAAGCATTTTGGACATGTCCAGCTCTGAGTTATAAAGAAACACATAAAAAGTAAGAAAAAAATTAGTCCTTAAAATAAACATTTGGTTGGAATGCATTAGAAAGAAGATGTTTTCCTATAATGTGCAAATCACTATGGATGATTAAGGTAATGTTCTTATTCAAAGAACTTTGGAATAAGATACTCTGAATTTGACAATAAAGTCCAATAGCATTCCAAGAAAATTAATAGATTATGTAATAAGGGAAGATATCAATGAATATTAGCAGACAAAATATCAGTGCATTAGTTCCAGGGTCTCATAAAAAGATATGTAAGTAAACCATAAAGGGTATGCCATGAAATCTTTTAAGGGGGGCAAAAAAGTCATGAAACCATGTCAATAAAATGCATTCAGTGGATATAACTACTGAGATTAAAAAAAAAATATTTGATAAAATTATGTACCAAAATGTATTAAGATCTGAAAAAAACCTGAGATCCAAGGCACTGTTTTGTCATGAATACAAAACTAGTTTAGAGGCAAGAGGATAGGTTAGGAATAAGTAGGCACTTTTCTAAATAAAGAAGTGTAAACACCAGTGTGCCTTAGGGAGCAGTGACAGTTTATGTCTTATTTAGCTTTTTTTATAAATGATTTATAAAATTGTTTACAAAATGCGGAAAATTATTCAAGAAATGGCAGTACCAGACCACCTTACCTGCTTCTTAAGAAATCTGCATGCAGATCAAGAAGCAACAGTTAGAACCAGACATGGAACAACAGACTGGTTCCAAATTGGGAAAGGAGTATGTCAAGGCTGTATATGCCACTCTGCTTATTTAACTTATATGCAGACTACATCATGCAAAATGCCAGACTGGATGAAGCACAAGCTGGAATCAAGATTGCCAGGAGAAATATATCAATAACCTCAGATATGCACATGACACCATCCTTATGGGAGAAAGTGAAGAGGAACTAAAGAGCCTCTCGATGAAAGTGAAAGCAGAAAGTGAAAAAGCTGGCTTAAAACTCAGCATTCAAAAAACCAAGATAGTGTCATCTGGTCGCATTGTTTCATGGCAAATAGACGAGGTGGGGAAACGATGGAAACAGTGACAGACTTTATTTTGTAGGGCTCCAAAATCTCTGCAGATGGTGATTGCAGCCATGAAATTAAAAGACAGTTACTCCTCGGAAGAAAATCTATGACCAAACTAGACAGCATATTAAAAAGCAGAGACATTACTTTGCCAACAAGGGTCTTTTCCAGTGGTCATGTATGGATGGAAGAGTTGGGCCAAGAGAAGGCTCTTGAGCCCTGAAGAATTGGTGCTTTTAAACTAGTGTTGGAGAAGACTCTTGAGAGTCCTTTGGACTGCAAGATCAAACTAGTCAATCCTAAAGGAAGTCAGTCCTGAATATTCATTGGAAGGACTGATGTTGAATACAAAATTCCAATACTTTGGCCACCTGATGCAAAGAACTGTTTCATTGGAAAAGACGCTTATGCTGGGAAAGATTGAAGGTGAGAGGAGAAGGGGACAACAGAGGATGAGATGGTTGGATGGCATCACTGACTCCATGGATATGAGTTTAAGCAAGCCCTGGGAGTTGGTGATGGACAGAAAAGCCTAGAGGGCTGCAGTCCATGGAGTCTCCAAGAGTCAGACAGGACTGAGCAATTAAACTGAGTGATTAAACTGAGCTGAACTGAATAAATTATTTAGAGGAAAAGTACATAAGGGATTCTCAAAGTTTCTGGGAGATTTTTCTGTGTAATGTAAGGTCTTGCTGGAGCTAAATGATCTCAGGGATATTTTGTAATTTGATTTATAAATGGCAAATTAATTTTAATTTAGGCCAGTTTACTTGGAAAATAATCTAATTTACTTGTAGAGGATGTTCAATTTGGAAATACCAATTTTCACAATAGATTATCAGACTTGTAATTATTACAAATCATGTCTTTCAAGACAGCAGGATATAAGGATCACGTTTAAATATAAGGGTAACAAATGCCCATCTTCATTAACCATGCTTTTTGAAACCCTATTAACAGTACTGTCCTACACTTACACCATGCCCAAAGATAACATATATATGGAATATCCAAATCTCCAGGGAACTGATATTTCCTAAGGAGTGATGGGATTGAAAATTTCAAAAGAAAAGCCTAATTCTTTCTGGCTATGTTGTGAAACACAACACTTCCATGTTTACCCATCCCCTACATCTTTAGGAGCTCACTTGCTCTTTCCTACTAACATCAGTATATAAGCTCACTTTGAGAGCCCACATTACAAATCCAATGGCTTTGAAAATCCAATCTAGTTCAAGAAGAAAGACTGGCCATAAAAATCTGTGTCCATTATTTCCCCAAACTTTTGGAATAATAGGTACTCAACAGAAAAAAATTAAATACATTTTCTGTGCATATTTGCAGAGATTAAGTGTGTATATAAATGGAATAAAGATTTGGCAAATTTTTGAAAGACGAAAGACATGTGGAATAAAAGTGGGAAAAATTCATAGAGGAGATTAGGGCCAAAACCTATATGAAGTATAAATGATAATAAGATTTTAATACAAAAAGTTCAAATTATCAGTGAGAAATGAGGATGAGACATCAAAATAGCTTTTGAAAGCAAGCAAAAATAGATTATAGGATGATTCCAGTAAATTAGGCCTAGAAATTGGACTAGATGATTTAACAGTTAACAAATAAAAGTATTGAAATATAAGTATCTTTGAAATATAGAGGTACAGATGTGTTTCTTTTCTTAATGAAAAAGATGTATTTCTTAATGTATTTTTGAGTTAATGAGTCAACAAGTAGAGGCATAAAAGAATTATTTAGAAAATGGAGATCCCTTCCAAAAACAACAAAGAAATAGAAAAAAGATACACTTTGTTTTGAAATTTGGATAAGGTTGAAGAGGAGATCAGGAAGGGGCAGGGATAAAGCATGAATATTAATAGCCCATTGGAAGTTATCACATAATTTAAAATATCTGAATTTTTTAGTGTAATTCAGTGTTGTTTATCATTCTCTTTGGATATACTTTATACCTGATATCAGAGATGTGAAACTGTCCTAAATTTTTACCCAACTATCTGGACTATCTCTTGAAGTTTTTATTACCAACTTTCCCTATCTCAGCCATTTAAAAAATTGCCAAATTTTCAATACCTAGGATCCCATATAAGGCCATTTTCTTTCTCATTCTGTAGGTTAGTTGCTACTCCTCTAGCTTGAAATACCATAAATATGCAGATTGATCACATATTTTACTTCCAGATTATCTTAACTCTAGAACATACGTTATCTCATCTCATCACTTGGATGTCTCATAAATATGCAAATACAAGTGAAAAATCAAACCCTCAATGCCACCCTTCAAAAATATTTCTTTCGCAGTGTTCCTCATATGAGCAATGGACAACCAGTGCTCACCGCAGAAACCTGGAAAGAATTCTCGAAACCACTCTTTCCATCACCCACATTTATTCCCACTTGAGTGAATTTCTAGTAAATGTTTCCTTCTTCTCATCTTATTACAAGTTTCTTTAACTACTGTATCTTTAAATTTTTATTGAAATATAGTTGATTTACAAGGTTGTGTTAGTTTCAGGTATACTCAAAGTTATTCAGATATAGACATTCTTTTTCAAATTATTTTCCATTATATGTTATTGCAAGATATTAAGTATAGTTCCTTGTGCTATGCAGTTGATTCTTGTTGGTTATATATTTAAATGTGTATGTTTTAATCACAAAGTTGAACTATTTTAAAAGATTTTTAACTGGTTTGTCTCATCCTATTCCCATATCTCTCCAATTCTCTGCTCCAAAAGCAGTAAAATTGGTATTGTTGAAAATATAATCAAGGAATGTAGCATTTTTTCTTAAAATCCTGTGTTCTTAAAAAAAAATACACCAAGTGTACACTGCAGTGACTGAAATTTTATATTTTTTTCATTTGCTAATTTACTGCAAAAATATTGAGTTCTTTGACATTCTTTTAGGTTCAAGGGCAAGTTACTAACTCAACCTACTGTCCCATCCTGTCCAATTCCCCTCAAATCACTTCCTCTGAATGCCTGCTCAGTTGTGTTGTCTAGGATTCAATTTATTTTACTTAGAGACAATTTTGATGACACTCAGATTTGATTTATACATCTCCATTACTACTTTGATAGCAGCTTTTACTTGTCTTTCATACCACTTATCACGGTTGTTTAATGATCTGCATGAATGGCACCCCACTCCAGTACTCTTGCCTGGAAAATCCCATGGACAGAGGAGCCCGGTGGGCTGCAATCCATGGGGTCACTAACAGTTGGACACAACTGAGCGACTTCCCTTTCACTTTTCACTTTCATGTGTTGGAGAAGGAAATGGCAACCCACTCCAGTGTTCTTGCTTGGAGAATCCCAGGGAGGGGGGAGCCTGGTGGGCTGCCGTCTATGGGGTCACACAGAGTCGGACACGACTGAAGTGACTTAGCAGCAGTAACACTCACAGCCCCAATACATCAAAGTGAAGCTCAAAGTTCAGTGTAATGAGAATTCAATCTCTTGTTTTTACTATTGATTCTACAGTACTTAATTGGAGCTTAGGATATATATGAGTTCACATATTTATAAATTCTATTTAAGGTGTAGCTCTGATGAGATGAGCATGCTGTACTGTGCTGTGCTTAGTTGCCCGGTCGTGTCCAACTCTTTGTGACTCAAGAGACTGTAGCCCGCCAGGCTCCTCTGTCCATAGGGATTCTCTAGGCAAGAATACTGGAGTGGGTTGCCATGTCCCCCTCCAGGGGATCTTCCCAAATCAGGGATCAAACCCAGGTCTCCCACATTTCAAGTGAATTCTTTAGCATCTGAGCCACCAGGGAAGCCCAAGAATAATGCAGTGGGTTACCCTATCCCTTCTCCAGGGATCTTCCTGACCCAGAAATCGAACTGAGGTCTCCTGCATTGGAGGCAGATTCTTTACCAGCTGAGCTACCAAGGAAGTCCAACATGAGCATGGGCTAAGTCAAAAAGTTAGCAGTGCAAAGGGAGGGTGATCCCTTGATAGATTATGCCAAATAAATGCAATTACTGTTTCACACATATAAACTTAGGAAAAATAAACTCAATTGCAATTTCACACAAATGTAATATTTTAATGACATACACTGCTTCCAAGAGGTTGAAAGAAGGTAAAATAGAGAAGCAACATATCAGCTGTAGATACAGATAATAAGATATAGGTTACTAAGGAAACTAGAATATCTTGATAGTCACTTGCAATTTGATTTGATGTAGGTATTTTAATCTTTAAAATTCAATTTGCAAAATTATACATATATTTCTCTTTTACCTGGAATTTCCAGTCCTGTCTAATGAATTCTGTTTGCCTTGACCTTTGAAAACTGATTTTAAAAGAATTGTAACTGATGATCAAGGTTATTATTCATTTGCTGCATGTCATTTTAATCCTCATTTTTAATAATAATTTTTCAACAGTTGCTTAGATGGTAAAGAATCTCCCTGCAATGCAGGAGACCCAGCTTTAATCTCTGGCTTGGGAAGATCCCCTAGAGATGGGCATGGCAACCCACTCCAGTATTCTTGCCTGGAGAATTTCATGGACAGAGGAGACTGGTGGGCTATAGTTTCTGGGGTCACAAAGAGTTGGACACGACTGAGTGACTTTCAAGCACACACAGATATTTTAATCTTTAAAATTTTAATTATAAAATTATACATATATTCTTTTTTAACCTGTAATTTCCAGTTCTGTCTATTGAATTCAATTTGACTTGACTTCTGCAAACTGATTTTTAAAGTCATCTTAACCTATGATCAAAGTTATTGTTCAATTGCTGCATCTCATTTTAACCCCCTTTCTTAACAATAATTTTTTCAAAAAGTACTGAGGAAAAATGATTTCCCACAACACCTTGAAATTTTCTGTCATAACAATTAACATGCCTGTTTGTATAATAGTCAGTATTTTCTATTGATAGAATCTGTAAGGCAAAAATCATGTCTTCCTCATTATTTTATTCCTAATATCTACAACAGTTCTTAAAGCACAGTAAATATTTCATAAACTTAGTAAGTATAATCAAATAAGGAGAGGGTCAAGTCTCTTAGGAAACATAATTTAAGATAGATATTTTTGTAGGACAACTTAAAGTAGTTTAACATCTCAAACATAAGCAAAGTATATAATTTATGCTGGATAATAACTGTGGAAGTTACACTGTACAAACAAAGACCTCACAAAAGAAATATTGTAGGGTCTAACAAATGAAGGTAATAAATACAAAACTTGAGTCAGCATCCTGTTTTCTTTTTAAGACCAATTAAATTCTAGCCAGTTTCTGTACCCTGATTTCAGTTTGTTTTACACAATCACAGAAAAGTGTTTTCATTTTAGACTATCATTTACAGATTGAAGAAAATCTAACATAAAGTCAGGGAGCTGGAGCTCCTAAAAATTCCATATTCTAAGTCAAGTCTAAGATTTAAACTTTCAGGACAATGAACAAAAAGATGCTGTATCCTTCTTGAGATTGACTTAGCGCCAATATGAAACCTAAGATAAAAGCTAAAATATACATATTGAGAGAGGCGACATAGACATTTGTAAATAACATAAATCCAGACCCCGGAAGCCCAAAGCCAGTATAGACTTGAGGTGAAATCAGATTATTCTCAATCAGAGGCTGTTTGTTCTTTTCTTCAGTTCAGTTCAGTCGCTCAGTCGTGTCCAACTCCTTGCAACCCCATGAACCACAGCATGCCAGGCTTCCCTGTCCATCACCAACTCCGGGAGTCCACCCTTTTCTTACTCTTTATATAAATCCTGTTGTATTTGAGGCAGCTGATTCCTCAGGTATTGGCCACATCCAGAAAGTGCTTTAAGTAAATTTGGCTTCAATTAAGTAAAAGAGAAGTTCTTAGGAGATTCTCATATTAAAGTTTAGTTTAGCTTCTACAAAGTCTGCAACACAAAGTGAAATAAAATCTGGCATATTGGAATATGTGGAGCACAGAAAAACTAGGGCAGTAAAAAAAAAAATCTGCATGATACTATAATGATGGACACATGTTATTATGCTGCTGCTAACTGCTGCTAAGTCACTTTAGTCGTGTCTGACTCTGTGCGACCCCATTGATGGCAGCCCACCAGGCTCCCCCGTCCCTGGGATTCTCCAGGCAAGAACACTGAAGTGGGTTGCCAGTTCCTTCTCCAATGCATGAAAGTGAAAAGTGAAAGAGAAATCACTCAGTTGGGCCCAACTCTTAGCGACCCCATGGACTGTAGCCCACCAGGCTCCTCCGTCCATGGGATTTTCCAGGCAAGAGTACTGGAGTGGGATGCCATACATTTGCCCAAACCCATAAAATGTATATCACCAAAATGTAACTCTAAGGTAAACCATTGACTTTGAATGCTTCTGCTGTGAAAATGTATGTTTATTAATTGTAATAAATGATTTGTAACAAATTACTCTGGTGGAGAGTGTTGATAAGCATGTGTCTAGAGCAAGGGATATAGGGAAAATCTCTGTATTTGCTTCTCAATTTTGCTGAGGACCTAAAACCTATGGAAGAAATAAAGTCTCAAAAAAGATCTCAAACCTGTAGCAAAAGTATAATAAGAAGCAAATTAATATTCTAAAAAATTGTTTGAAATTAACACATTGTGATTTTATTATTTGGTTAAAGATTCACTCTGTTGTATTGCCTGTCACTAAAACTAATTACCAGCCTGTGGAAAATAACTCCATTGCTGAACATATCACAGTGTTCTCAGCGTATAACAACACAAAACCTATCACCACAGCTATTAAACAAGAATATGAGTATCAATCTCAGCAAAGAAATACTATAGATTAATGATCCACTTTTACTGTAAAATTCAGAAGAGCTATGATACAAAAAAATTTGAAACTCAGTTAAGACAAATTCTCTTATTTATATATTGACAAAAACCTACATTTTCGGTCTATATGCAGACACATTTCACATATATATGTATTCAATATGTTCACTTCATGTGTAAACACATGCACACATGCATACACATACATGAATGGTTCCCAATAGCCACCATCAATTTCATGTGATCAACTCCATATACATGTAAGGCAGTTTCAAAATTAACTCACACCCTCATGAGATATGACTTTACTCACTAGACTGCAGTGCTTATATACAGTCCCTTCTGCATTAGACTTGCAGCTTCCAGTCATTTTTAAAGTTACTGAGGTCAGCATCCCTCTTTTCATCACCCTCATGTGGTTGTGTAATATATTTGTAGGACAGATATTTTTACCACAGTCTGAAATCAATCTAGAAATCCCCCACCCTCCTAGTGGATTTTATTTTTAATTTAGAAACTTTAAGTTTCACTTTTGCTATAAAGTGATAGGAGTTTTGAAAAGCAAATAGTGTCACATATCAAAAAGTATCATGCAGAATAGTTTCAGCATCCTAAAAATTCCTTGTGCTTCACCAAACAACCCTTCCTCTTTTCAGAACTCCAGGTAACTAGTGATCTGTTTTTCACCTTTTATAGTTCTGTCTCGTTCAAACTGTCATGTCAATGGAATCACACAGATTTTAACAATCTCAGTCTTGATTCTATACTTAGAAATATGCTTTTAAGATGCATCCTTGTTGCTGTGTGGAATTATAGTTGTTCCTTTTGATTGTCAAATAGCATTTTGTACTTTAAGGTACCACAGTTCATTCATTCATTCACTGACTAAAAAACAACTTGATTGGTTCCAGTTTTTGGTGATTATGAATAAATGTGATATAAACATCTATGTGAAAGTTTTTCCATGGAAGTATGTTTTAAATCAGTCAGATTAACACCTAAGAGTATGACTTTGGGGTCATATGTTAATTGAGGTTTAGCTTTATAAGAGAGTGACAAACTGTCCTCTAAAGTTAATATTCGTGGGAGTCTATTGTGGTCATTCAATTTTGTTCCATCAACTTATGTGTCTATTCTTTCACTACTTCCAAATGTCTTGATTAATGTAGTTTCATAGTAATTCTTAAAATCAGATACTATGTCTTCACATTTGTTTTTTGTCAGTATTGTGTGGGCTATGCTAGATCTTTTCTATTTCCATATAAATTTTAGAATCAGTTGGTTAATATCTAAAAAATTATCTAAGATTTTGTTTAGGATTTCACTGGAGTTATGGATCAAATGAGGAAAAAGGATATTGTAAAAATATGAAGTCTTTCATCCCATGAACACAGATTATTTTTCATTTTTTTAAAGATTTCCTGTCTTTCATTAGTCTTTCACAGTTTCCCACATGCAGATTTTATGTATGTGTGGGACTTACACCTAAGTACTGACTGTATTCTGTCTCGGAGAAGGCAATGGCACCCCACTCCAGTGCTCTTGCCTGGAAAATCCCATGGATGGAGAAGCCTGGTAGGCTGCAGTCCATGGGGTTGCTAAGAGTCGGACACGACTGAGCGACTTCACTTTCACTTCTCACTTTCATGCATTGGAGAAGGAAATGGCAACCCACTCCAGTGTTCTTGCCTGGAGAATCCCAGGGTGGGGGAGCCTGATGGGCTGCCCTCTATGGGGTTGCACAGAGTTGGACACAACTGAAATTACTTAGCAGCAGCAGCAGCATTCTGTCTCTCCAATGCCAAGATATTTCCCTTTGCTGGTATTCCTCTTTCCTCAACTATTTGAATGATTCATTCTATCCTTATGAGTCAATTGTCCCCTATTGGCAGTCTGTTCCCAGTTACCCTGAGTAAAATAGCACCAATCAGCCCCTTTATGTTTTATTCTTCAATTCCAATTAGGTGCTTTGTAGTACTTATTACAATCTATAACTCATGTGTTCACGAATTGGTTTATGTTTTTACTATAGCAACCTGAATACAAGGTAAGTTCCATGTGACCATTTTGAGTCTCCAGTTGCACAGAGACTAATATAAAACAGACAATTATGATAGCCAACACACACCCCAATCTCCATATCTTTATGTATCTCACTCTCATATTGCATGGGATAACCTATATAACAAGCTGGATTTAATAAAGACAGAGAAACCAGAGATCATTGCCAACATCCACTGGATCATGGAGAAAGCAAAGCAATTCCAGGAAAACATGTACTTCTGATTCATTGACTATGCTAAAGCCTTTGTGTGATCACAACAAACTGAAAAATTCTGAGATGGGAATACCATACCACCCTACGTGCCTCTTGAGAAACCTGTATGCAGGTCAAGAAGCAACAGTGAGAACTGGACATGGAACAACAGGCTGTTTTCCAATTAGAAAAGGAATATGTCAAGGCTGTATATTGTCACTCTGCTTAACTTATATACAGAGTACATCATGCGAAATGCTGGACTGGTTTAATCACAAGGTGGAATCAAGATTTCCAGAAGAAATATCAATAACCTCAGATAAGTAGATGACAATATCCTAATGGCAGAGAGTGAAGAGGAACTAAAGAGCCTCTTGAAAAAGATGAAAGAGGAGAGTGAAAAAACTGGCTTAAAACTTACCAGTAAAAAAATTAAGATCATGGCATCTGGTCCCATCACTTCATGGGAAACAGATGGGGAAACAATGGAATCAATGACAGACTTTATTTTCTTGAGCTCCAAAATCACTGCAGATGGTGACTGTAGCCATGAAATTAAAACACACTTGCTCCTTGGAAGAGAAGCTACGCAAACCTAGGCAGTGACATCATTAAAAGCAGAGACATCACTTTACCAACAAATGTCCATCTAGTCAAATCTATGTTTTTTCCAGTAGTCATGTATGGATGTGAGAGTTGGGCCATAGAGAAGGTTGAACACCCAAAAAATTGATGCTTTTGAACTGTGGTGCTGGAGAAGACTCTTGAGAGTCCCTTGGACAGCATGGAAATTAAACCAGTCAATCATAAAGGGAATCAACCCTGAATATTCATTGGAAGGACTGATGGTGAAGCTGAAGCTCCAATCTTTTGGCCACCTGATGTGAAGAGCTGACTCACTGAAAAAGACCCTGATGCTGGGAAAAGTTGAAGGCAAGAGGTGAAGAAGGTGACAGAGGATGAGATGGTTGGATGGCATCATCAACTCAATGAACAAGAGTTTGAGCAAACTCCAGAAGAGAGTAAAGGATAGGGAAGCCCAGAATGCTGCAGTCCTTGGGGTTGCAAAGAGTCAGACACTACTGAGTGACTGAACAACAGCAGCAGCCCATATAGTTAAGAGGAAATTAGACAGCAAAGAGAATCTCAATAAATCTGAAAGGATTCAAATAATACTAAGTATGTTCACTGGCCACAGTGCGATTAAATTTGAAATTAGTACAGAAAAGATCTCTGGAAAATTTACAAATATTAGAATCTAAGCAGCACATTTATGCCTATTCCATAGATCATAAAGTTAATCAAAAAGGGAACTAAAAGAAGTTTGAACTGAATGTAAATAAAAACATGACATATCAAAAGTAATAATAGCTAGAGGAAAAGTTATTTACAACATTAGCCATCTACATTAGAAACTAAGAAGAGTACCAAACCAATTACCTCAGCATTAACCTTAAGAAATATGAAAAAGAGGTTATTAAACTCAAGGAAGAAGAAGAAAGAAAATAAATAGAAAGAAAAATCAATGACTTGGAAAACTGACTAGCAATGAGAAAAAAATGAAAGCAAAATGATTTTTTAAGAAATCAATATAATTTATAATGCTCTAGTCAAAGGAATCAGAAAAAGAGAGAGAGAAGACTGAATTATCAATGGCAAAAATTAGAGTAAAATCGCTTCAAATTCTGTAGAAATTAAAAGTTAATAGAGAATTATTATAAAAATTTTATGACAATAAATATGAAAATACAGATCAATTGGACAAATTTCTTGAAGGAAACAAATCACCAAAGCAATATCAATAAGAAATAAATATTTTGAATAATCAGTGTGCAAACTAATTGAAGCTGTTATTTAAAATGTTCCAAAAGGAAAAACCCATTGTAAATTAACCATGCTTCAATTGTTTACAAATTGCTAAAAAAAAAAAAAAAGAAAAGAAAGAAAGAAAGATTCAGGACCAGATGGTCTTACTGGAAAGTTCAATCAAACATTAAAAAAATAAATAAATAATGGCAATTCCAAACAAATTATTCTAGAAATGTGAAGAGAAGAAAACACTCTCCAACTTATTTTATGAGGCTAACATTATTCTATATGTGTGTTAAAGACAATACTAATCAAAATCTCAGAAGAGTAACCAAATAATTATTAACTATTGATATAATATGGTGAATCTCAAAATAATAAAATGGTGTGTAAGAAGCCAAAGGAGAATAGATATGCTATGATTCTATTTATGTGAAAATTCTAGAAAATACAGACTAACCTATATTGACAGAAAGATGAGTAATAATCTTAGGATGGAAATGGGTAGAAGGAAATAAAGGGAAGTACTATGAAGAGTTCAGAGGAAACTTTTAGAAGTAATGGATATATTTACTATCTTGCTTGTGGTGATGATTTCATAGTTGTTTACCTATGTGAAAAGTTTTCTAACTGTACAATTTAAATATGTTCAGTATTCTCTATGTCAGCTATATGACAACTAGTTTTTCAAAAGACTAGTTTCAAAAGTGAATGTTTCTCTTTACTCTCAGTCACACCAAATCATCCCAAAGATAATCATGGTTGTTTTTGTCATGTTCTGTCATATTTTCTGGAGAAGGAAATGGCAACCCACTCCAGTATTCTTGCCTAGAGAATCCCATGGATGGAGGAGCTTGGTGGGCTACAGTCATATTTTCATGACATATTTTAATGAACCTAGGTACATAATTTTGTATCTACAAACTTATTATACATAAATTTTACAATCATATTATTTCCTGACTTTTAAAAAATGGATGGGAAGTAATCAATGGGAAAGAGAAGAAAGACTGGAAATGCATACACATTTTTATATGGTAAGAAGCCACCAACTGTTGGGCAGAAGATATATAACCATACCACACTGAGGTCATCTTCCCTGAATTTCAGAAAAACAAGCATATACAACCCAGCATCTTGGGGAAGATTTTTGGATGAGCAAGAAAAAGTTTACTTAGCAAGAAATGAGACTCAAATGGTTGTCAAGCTGTATTATTTGTACTGGATTCTAGATGCCAAAGAATCAACATATTGGAAGCCCTGTGGGATAGGCATTTTGAACAAAAAATCACATATTCGTACAAGCAAGTTTTCAAATGCACCCTCTCTGATAGAACCAACAAGTATTTGGTGGTTCAAATGAGAGCAATCTCAGTAGTTGATGAAAAGAAAAGTAAGTTTGCAGGAAAGGTAAATTTATCATGAAGCCACTGCAGCTTGAACTTCAAAGTCTTACACTTCTAATAAGTTTCAGATCCTCTGTGTGTGTGTGTATGTAAAATGATATTTATTATTAGAAATTCACTCACACAATTATGGAGGCTGAGAAATCCATCATCTGCTGTTTACAATCTGAAGACCCAGCAAAACCCCATTATATAATTAAATTGGAGTCCAAAGGTGGAAGCTTATGAGGTACTTCCAGTCCAAGGCTGAAGCCTCAGACCCTGTAGTCATGGGGACAGAAGACAGATGTCCTAGATTAAACAATCCAACAAGAAAGGCTGAATTCTTCCTTCTTCCACATTTTTGTTCTTTTCCTTATAGATGGGGTGATACCTATCCTTACCTGGGAAGCAAACCACTTTCCTGTGTTCATCATTTCAAATGCTAATTTCATTCAGAGACCCCCACCCAACCAATACCCCAGAAATAATGTTTTGCCAAATATTTGGGCATCCCGTGATCCAGCCATGTTACACAAAAAGTTAACAGTCACATTGTGGAAGACCTGGATATGTGTCTAAATGCAGCAAGTTAAGCAGTAGGTATCAAATTGGCGGGGGGTGGGGGGGAAGTAAGTGGATACACCTTTTTCAAGAAGGGACAAGAGAGGAAAAGATGATGGTAGCAATAAGAAACCATCGTCAAGACATTTCTTTGGAAGACTGGCTTAAATATGGTACTAGGGATGAAGAGGGTGAAAATTTGATGGAAAGTGGAACTAATTTATGGAGAAAAGTATCAGAGAAACAAAAGGACTTAGCTAAAAATTCAGATCGACATCACTGAGGAACATGGATGTGCAAAAATCCTCAAAAACTTCTAGCAATTCAACAGAATTCTAGCAGAATCCAAAAACTTATAAAGATCATACATCATGAACAAGTGGACTTTATCCCAGGGATGCAAGGATTCTTCAATATTTGCAAATCAATCAATATAATACACCACATTAATGAATTAAAATATCAAAACCATGTGATTATCTCAGTAGATGTAGAGAAAGCCTTTGACAAAATTCAACCCCCATTTATGATAAAAACTCCCCAGAGAGCAGGCATAGAAGGAACATACCTCAACATAATAAAGCCATATATGATAAACCCACAGGAAACATTATTCTCAATGGTGAAAAATTGAAAGCATTTCCTCTAAAATCAGGAATAAGACAAGGGTGCCCACTCTCACCACTACTATTCAACGTAGTTTTGGAAGTTTTAGTCACAGCAGTCAGAGGAGAAAAAAAAAAAAATAATAAGAGGAATCTACATAGAAAACCCTAAAGACACCACCAGAAAATTAC
Source organism: Capricornis sumatraensis (assembly GCF_032405125.1). NCBI lineage: Eukaryota > Metazoa > Chordata > Mammalia > Artiodactyla > Bovidae > Capricornis > Capricornis sumatraensis. The sequence goes on along the minus strand of NC_091081.1, from coordinate 65,659,226 downwards.
TAGAGCTAATCAAAGAATATAGTAAAGTTGCAGGATATAAAATTAATACGTGGAAATCCATTGCATTCCTGTACACTAACAATGAGAAAACAAAAAGAGAAATTAAGGAAATAACCCCATTCACCATTGCAAGGAAAATAATAAAATACTTAGGAATAAAACTACCTAAAGAAACAAAAGACCTATGTATAGAAAACTATAAAACACTGACGATAGAAATCAAACATGACACAAATAGATGGAGAGATATAGCATGTTCATGGGTCAGAAGAATCAATATAGTAAAAATGAGTATTCTACCAAAATCAATCTATAGATTCAATGCAATCTTTATCAAGCTACCACAATATTTTTCCCAGAACTAGAACAAATAATTTCACAATTTGTATGGCAACACAGAAAAATCTCAAATAGCCAAAGCAATCTTGAGAGAGAAGTCAACCTGCCTGACTTCAGATCATACTACAAAGCTACCTTCATCAAGATAGTATGGCATTGGCACGAAGATAGAAATATAGATCAGTGGAACAAAATAGAAAGCCCAGAGATAAATCCATGCACCTATGGACACCTTATTTTTGACAAAGGAGTCAAAAATATCCAATGGAGAAAAGACAATCTCTAACAAGAGGTGCTGGGAAAACCGGTCAACCACCTGTAAAATAATGAAACTAAAACACTTTCTTACACCATACACAAAAATAAACCCAAAATGGATTAAAGATCCAAATGCAAGATCAGAAGCTATAAAACTCCTAGAGGAAAACATAGGCAGAACACTCTGTGACATAAATCACTGAAAAATCCTCTATGACTCACCTCCCAGAGTAATGGAAATAACAGTAAAAATAAACAAATGTGACCTAATTAAATGTAAAAGCTTTTGCACAATG